>NC_085991.1:55383213-55443213 GCF_030014385.1 Trichomycterus rosablanca | reverse complement strand
TTCCCCCACGAGTCCGTCGCGTATCCCGCCAACTGCGTTCCGTCGGGGCATGTGGGTTCCCCCGAACCCGAACTTCTCCATGAGAAGATGGTGTCAATAGCATTCAGAGACCATTTAACCAATTCTATAATTGATTACTTAATGGATCTGGATTTTAGAGCTATATATAAACAAGCTTTATCGTTAGGCTATGATTCGGTATATTATTGCTTTATAATGACGAAGATGAGGCGGCTTTAAGACCAATGAAATGCGTGTTTAATGTTAAATACAGAACAGAGCAGGGATGCGCGTCTTTACTCTATTAAATAAGGTTTAAATTTAGCTTCTAGCCTAGGATAGATATACACCGTGAAACGAAAATAAAGAGTTTAGGCTAAAAACACACATCTAATCAAAATAAAGAATAAAGTCTGTAAGAGTTTAAACCTGCGTTATCATGCGCGCTAGAAGAACCAACATGTTCACCTGCTGTGGTTTAGAGAGGATCTGAGTGGGGTAGAGATGTTCCCGGCGGCACTAACAGTCTCTCTGATGGTGCTCGTTACACTAATAGACTTTACACAGCAGAGCAAATCTAGCCCGGTTATTAATGCGCCACTATTAACCATCTATTGAGTAGCTATAATTAACATAACAATATAAACGACATTTTAAGTTATTATTCGTTTCAATACATTTTTATTCAACAAAAAAATACATTTAAATCATTCCAGCAAACCAGAAAGAGAATATTTGCAGGCTGCAATGCCATATTAACCCTCATTAAGTGTTTTAGTACGCCGAGGCTGTTTGAATATGGTCTAAATTACAAGTATTTATTGAGTGTGAACTTAATTTAATCATTAATAAACTTGCCTGTAATTCCTGTTGCGATTGTTTCCATTTTAAAACAGTTGTTGGGGAAAATGTCGCTCTTAGCTCATTTTCATTATGAATTTATTTAACATTTATTACGCCCGAATGTAAGCGTATAAAACAAGATGGACCCTGCAACAATAAAAAAAAAATAAAAAAAGAGAAGGAAGAAAGAAAAGACGTGAATATCGCGGTGATGCGGTTGCTTGGCACGCCCTGCGGTTGGCTGGTCTATACCGCGATATTTCAAAATTGTGGTTAGCGCGACAGCCCTAATTCTCATTACAACTCATTATTATCAACATTAATTATATCATGAATATTGGTAAAATAAAATTGTATTAATGTTGTTAATATCATTATTATTATATCTTTATTGTTAATATTTCATTATTATATGTAGTTTTATTTTTATTATGGATTTCTATGAATTGTTGCTATTGTTACATTTTTATTGTTAATTTATTATTGTTTTAATTAACCTTCTTATAAATTAATTTTGTATTGTTCTTTTTTATTACTGTAGTTAATATGATTGTGATTATTATTATTAATATTGTGGTTAACTGTTTTTAACATGATAATTATGATGATGGTTTTATCATTAATATTATTAATATTTGGATTAATGAGATAATAACGATCTCGGTGTGAGGAGAACCGAACTCGGAATCAGACGCCAGCAATCGTTTACTCGGTGTGTGTGATGATTACCTGACAAGCATGTCACTTCCTGTTCGTCCCAGGTGTGAGGAGGCCAGGTAGGAAGCCGCAGGAGCAGCAGGGTCAGTCCACTCCCCACCAGCAGGGGGAGAGGAGAGCGGAGAGACCAGACAGGCGGGTCCACCGAGAGCGCCGCTTCGACAGGACGTCCGAGGAGAAGCACGAGGGAGGCGGCGACGCCCCCGCCGACAGGTCGGTGGGTCGCCGGCACGGCTAGCACGTCACACGCACGCCGCGATGTTTACGGTGTCTCTCTCCTCAGGCCGGCAGGAGACAGGCCACCCAGGGGTCGTGGTGGAGGTCGCGGGGGGCGCGGAGGGCGTGGCCGGGGCACGGGCCGCGGAGATGGGTTCGACTCCAGGGGGAAGCGGGAATTCGATCGACGCGGCGGCGGCGGCGGCGACAAACCGTACGTGTGGTTTCATTCTCACTTAACACCTCACTTTAACATCTGACCAAAAGTATGTGGACACCAGAGCAAAAGACCTTCCCTAAACTGTTGCGATCTTATACACCTGTTAGTGTGTGGGTGTGGCGTCCACATACTTTCGTCCATATAGCGTGATCATCTCGACACGGAGAGTCCCGGAGCGTCCGGAGGAGCACACTACACTCTCTGTATTCCTCCACCACCTGTCCTGTTGTAGCTGCAAGGTAACGCGTTCGGATCTCTCTATACAGACAGACGCATTTCCCATCGTCCTACACCCCTGAGAGGTGGGCGTGTCTAAATTCTTAGCTCCCCTAGAAGGTGCGGGAGGAAACGGCGCCCCCTGCCGTTCACGTGGTGGAGGAACACGGAGAGAGTAGCGCGTCCCTCCGCGTACACCGCCGGCTGGTGTAGGGAGCCGGGTATATCCGGATGGGGCGCGGCGCTGACGGTCTGTGTCCGCTCGCTCCAGCAGCAGCCAGAGGCCGGAGGAGAAGCGCGGCGGAGGGGGCGCGCCGCACGGCCGGACCCACGCCAGGGAGGAACCCGAGCAGCACCAGCCGGCCCCGCCCGAGGCGCCCGCGGAGGGGGAGGAGCCTGCGGCACCCGCCGACTCGGAGAACAAGTGAGTGACCGATCACGATAGACCCTCAGTGAGTCGTCCCCCCCCCCCCCCCCGGCGCGTGCTCTCGGCTGATCGCCGTGTGTGTGTGTGTGTGTGTGTGTGTGTGTGTGTCAGGGAGAACGAGGTGGAGGAGGTGAAGGACGAAGGACCGAAGGAGATGACCCTGGACGAGTGGAAGGCCATGCAGGACAAGGAACGGGCCAAGGTGGAGTTCAACATCCGCAAGCCCAACGAGGGAGAGGACTCCCAGTGGAAGAAGGGATACGTCCTGCACAAGTCCAAGAGCAAAGAGGCCGACGTGAGTGCCGCACGCAGACCAGTATAGCGTACCAGCATCATACCATACTTATATCATATCACACCTGTATTATACCACACTTATATCATATCACACCTGTATTATACCACACTTATATCATATCACACCTGTATTATACCACACTTATATCATATCACACCTGTATTATACCACACTTATATCATATCACACCTGTATTATACCACACTTATATCATATCACACCTGTATTATACCACACTTATATCATATCACACCTGTATTATACCACACTTATATCATATCACACCTGTATTATACCACACTTATATCATATCACACCTGTATTATACCACACTTATATCATATCACACCTGTATTATACCACACTTATATCATATCACACCTGTATTATACCACACTTATATCATATCACACCTGTATTATACCACACTTATATCATATCACACCTGTATTATACCACACTTATATCATATCACACCTGTATTATACCACACTTATATCATATCACACCTGTATTATACCACACTTATATCATATCACACCTGTATTATACCACACTTATATCATATCACACCTGTATTATACCACACTTATATCATATCACACCTGTATTATACCACACTTATATCATATCACACCTGTATTATACCACACTTATATCATATCACACCTGTATTATACCACACTTATATCATATCACACCTGTATTATACCACACTTATATCATATCACACCTGTATTATACCACACTTATATCATATCACACCTGTATTATACCACACTTATATCATATCACACCTGTATTATACCACACTTATATCATATCACACCTGTATTATACCATACTTATATCATATCACACCTGTATTATACCATACTTATATCATATCACACCTGTATTATACCATACTTATATCATATCACACCTGTATTATACCACACTTATATCATATCACACCTGTATTATACCACACTTATATCATATCACACCTGTATTATACCACACTTATATCATATCACACCTGTATTATACCACACTTATATCATATCACACCTGTATTATACCATACTTATATCATATCACACCTGTATTATACCACACTTATATCATATCACACCTGTATTATACCACACTTATATCATATCACACCTGTATTATACCACACTTATATCATATCACACCTGTATTATACCACACTTATATCATATCACACCTGTATTATACCATACTTATATCATATCACACCTGTATTATACCACACTTATATCATATCACACCTGTATTATACCACACTTATATCATATCACACCTGTATTATACCACACTTATATCATATCACACCTGTATTATACCACACTTATATCATATCACACCTGTATTATACCACACTTATATCATATCACACCTGTATTATACCACACTTATATCATATCACACCTGTATTATACCACACTTATATCATATCACACCTGTATTATACCACACTTATATCATATCACACCTGTATTATACCATACTTATATCATATCACACCTGTATTATACCATACTTATATCATATCACACCTGTATTATACCATACTTATATCATATCACACCTGTATTATACCACACTTATATCATATCACACCTGTATTATACCACACTTATATCATATCACACCTGTATTATACCACACTTATATCATATCACACCTGTATTATACCATACTTATATCATATCACACCTGTATTATACCATACTTATATCATATCACACCTGTATTATACCACACTTATATCATATCACACCTGTATTATACCACACTTATATCATATCACACCTGTATTATACCATACTTATATCATATCACACCTGTATTATACCACACTTATATCATATCACACCTGTATTATACCACACTTATATCATATCACACCTGTATTATACCACACTTATATCATATCACACCTGTATTATACCACACTTATATCATATCACACCTGTATTATACCACACTTATATCATATCACACCTGTATTATACCATACTTATATCATATCACACCTGTATTATACCACACTTATATCATATCACACCTGTATTATACCACACTTATATCATATCACACCTGTATTATACCACACTTATATCATATCACACCTGTATTATACCACACTTATATCATATCACACCTGTATTATACCACACTTATATCATATCACACCTGTATTATACCATACTTATATCATATCACACCTGTATTATACCACACTTATATCATATCACACCTGTATTATACCACACTTATATCATATCACACCTGTATTATACCACACTTATATCATATCACACCTGTATTATACCACACTTATATCATATCACACCTGTATTATACCACACTTATATCATATCACACCTGTATTATACCACACTTATATCATATCACACCTGTATTATACCACACTTATATCATATCACACCTGTATTATACCACACTTATATCATATCACACCTGTATTATACCACACTTATATCATATCACACCTGTATTATACCACACTTATATCATATCACACCTGTATTATACCACACTTATATCATATCACACCTGTATTATACCACACTTATATCATATCACACCTGTATTATACCACACTTATATCATATCACACCTGTATTATACCACACTTATATCATATCACACCTGTATTATACCATACTTATATCATATCACACCTGTATTATACCATACTTATATCATATCACACCTGTATTATACCATACTTATATCATATCACACCTGTATTATACCACACTTATATCATATCACACCTGTATTATACCACACTTATATCATATCACACCTGTATTATACCACACTTATATCATATCACACCTGTATTATACCATACTTATATCATATCACACCTGTATTATACCATACTTATATCATATCACACCTGTATTATACCACACTTATATCATATCACACCTGTATTATACCACACTTATATCATATCACACCTGTATTATACCATACTTATATCATATCACACCTGTATTATACCACACTTATATCATATCACACCTGTATTATACCACACTTATATCATATCACACCTGTATTATACCACACTTATATCATATCACACCTGTATTATACCACACTTATATCATATCACACCTGTATTATACCACACTTATATCATATCACACCTGTATTATACCATACTTATATCATATCACACCTGTATTATACCACACTTATATCATATCACACCTGTATTATACCACACTTATATCATATCACACCTGTATTATACCACACTTATATCATATCACACCTGTATTATACCACACTTATATCATATCACACCTGTATTATACCACACTTATATCATATCACACCTGTATTATACCATACTTATATCATATCACACCTGTATTATACCACACTTATATCATATCACACCTGTATTATACCACACTTATATCATATCACACCTGTATTATACCACACTTATATCATATCACACCTGTATTATACCACACTTATATCATATCACACCTGTATTATACCACACTTATATCATATCACACCTGTATTATACCACACTTATATCATATCACACCTGTATTATACCACACTTATATCATATCACACCTGTATTATACCACACTTATATCATATCACACCTGTATTATACCACACTTATATCATATCACACCTGTATTATACCACACTTATATCATATCACACCTGTATTATACCACACTTATATCATATCACACCTGTATTATACCACACTTATATCATATCACACCTGTATTATACCACACTTATATCATATCACACCTGTATTATACCACACTTATATCATATCACACCTGTATTATACCACACTTATATCATATCACACCTGTATTATACCACACTTATATCATATCACACCTGTATTATACCACACTTATATCATATCACACCTGTATTATACCACACTTATATCATATCACACCTGTATTATACCACACTTATATCATATCACACCTGTATTATACCACACTTATATCATATCACACCTGTATTATACCACACTTATATCATATCACACCTGTATTATACCACACTTATATCATATCACACCTGTATTATACCACACTTATATCATATCACACCTGTATTATACCACACTTATATCATATCACACCTGTATTATACCACACTTATATCATATCACACCTGTATTATACCACACTTATATCATATCACACCTGTATTATACCACACTTATATCATATCACACCTGTATTATACCACACTTATATCATATCACACCTGTATTATACCACACTTATATCATATCACACCTGTATTATACCACACTTATATCATATCACACCTGTATTATACCACACTTATATCATATCACACCTGTATTATACCACACTTATATCATATCACACCTGTATTATACCACACTTATATCATATCACACCTGTATTATACCACACTTATATCATATCACACCTGTATTATACCACACTTATATCATATCACACCTGTATTATACCACACTTATATCATATCACACCTGTATTATACCACACTTATATCATATCACACCTGTATTATACCACACTTATATCATATCACACCTGTATTATACCACACTTATATCATATCACACCTGTATTATACCACACTTATATCATATCACACCTGTATTATACCACACTTATATCATATCACACCTGTATTATACCACACTTATATCATATCACACCTGTATTATACCACACTTATATCATATCACACCTGTATTATACCACACTTATATCATATCACACCTGTATTATACCACACTTATATCATATCACACCTGTATTATACCACACTTATATCATATCACACCTGTATTATACCACACTTATATCATATCACACCTGTATTATACCACACTTATATCATATCACACCTGTATTATACCACACTTATATCATATCACACCTGTATTATACCACACTTATATCATATCACACCTGTATTATACCACACTTATATCATAACACACCTATAACTAAGACCCATTTAAGGTTTGTATTTAGCGATTTAAGGTTTTTCATTCATGTAGAGTATAAAACACGAGGCGTCCTGGTGTAACCGAGCGTCTGTAGAGCTGCTGAATCTACAAAGACAGAAATAACCTGAACACAGATGAACTCTGGGGAGCAGAAAACTTTACGGCTTTGTTCTTATGAGGTGCAGCACAGAGACGATCACGTGTGTAGAGAAACACACTTTTATATTGATTGTAGGATCCACAAAGGGACAAAATGGGGCCGCTCAGGTGAACAACGATCGGTTGTAACCGGTGCGACCGCTGCCCCCTGCTGGCCGACCGATGGCGCCTGCACAGGGCTGAGGAATAACGCCGATGGGGGCGTGGCCCTCCGTACACAGTGCCCGTCTCGTGCGGGTGAAAAATGCAGTCTGTACTGACTGTACGTGCCGGAGGGGGCGTGTGTCGGTCGAGAGGCGTCCTCAGTCAGCGGTGAAGGGTCGAATCAGTATAGAGGAGCAGTCAGGGGAACTGGACACGACTAGATTAAGGGGGGAAATTGGGGGGGAATATAAATAGCAAACAAGCAGAAAATAAAAAACGGGGCGTATTTTAATTTTCCTAAATCAACATTTTCTATCAGTTCAACCGGAAATAAACACACAAGCGTGTTCACGCGCTGACATATATTATTTACTTCATATATAGAGAGTGTAAATCAAGCATGAATGTTATAAACAGTAATAATAACGTAACGCCGCGTCCCCTGTTGTTCTGACTTCTGTGTTTGTATATGATATTTGCCCTATCTGCAAATAACAAACAATATGGGGAAGTGATTTCAGTACTGGACGCTGTACACCGCCGTGGTCGTGTTAGTTTATACTGGACGATCGTCTGATTTATTTATTTATCTTGTATTATAGTATTTCTGGTTCTCGGCCAGTAAACATCCAAACATGAATAAAATTGCATGAACTGATTCTGCAGTAAACGAGGAGCAACAACAAGCACAGATATTTCAATAAATTATTTAGTTAATGTTTAGTTAAAGCTGTTTCTATAAAGTGCATGAAGCAGAACGCTGATTAAAAAGCATTAATGTTTGGACTTTGAATTATTTTACATCACCGTCGTCACAACATTAACATTTACGTTAATATTATTATTACCGTATAGAACTCAGTTCTGTAATACAGGTATAACTAATCGTACACGTCACTTTTTGAAATATATTTAATTGTTGTTGCTCCTTGTTAGTTTGTGCAATTTTATTAATGTTTGGTTGTTTATTGGCCGAGAACAAGAAATTCCATAATACAAGATAAATAAATAAATGAGTCTTTGGACGTCGGGCGATCATCCAGTATAAACTAACACGACCACGCCTGTGTACAGCGTCCAGTACTGAAATCACTTCCCCATATTGTTTACATTTTTGCAGATAGAGCAAATATCTATACAGCACGTCACATATACAAACACACGAGTCAGAACAACAGGAGACGCGTCGTTACCTTATTATTACTGTTTCAACACTCGTGTTTGATTTACACGGTTTATATATGAAGTAAATCATATATGTCAGCGCGTGAATGCGCTTGTGTGTTTATTTACGGTTAAACTGCTAAAAAAATTTTGATTTAGGAAAATTAAAATACGAGCCGTTTTTCATTTTCTGCTGGTTTGTTTTTTGATTTAAAACAAATTACGCCCCAATTTCCCGTTTTTCAACTTTGGGATTTGAAGTGAAAAACGAATGACCACAGGTACACGGACCCAAATGCCTCAATACGTGTCTTACACTAGCGATACTACAGCAGTTCAGTTAGTAATCTGCAGAGTAAAGCAGCTAAAAACACGACTCGGGGAACTGAGTCTGGAAAAACTACCAACCAAAACACGGAGGAGAATTTCGGTATGTGAGACGGAACGTGAAGTCTCGCACCGCCGCTGGATGTTCTGGGTTTACGTTCAACTGTTAAGGAGTCGAGGTATAATCCTGATCAGGGTGTGTCTCTCCGTGCACAAAGGTGATCCGCATATGAACTCATCTGGTGCAGGTGAAAAGAGGCTACTGCACACGTGTCGGGGGGGGGGGGGGGGGGTGTTAGTCTTGCTCTCCTCAATCAGAGTATGGTTCAGTGCGGCTGTTACTGCAGTTAGAAGCGAACGGTTTCCTTTATAAAACTGATTTATTACGCCTTTATAAGGAGTGTCCCAATACTTTAGTCTATATTGTGTATCTTCAGTATATATGCAGTGGAAGCGCTCACGGTGGTAGAGCAAGAAAAACCAAGCCGTGTTCTACAGTGGGGTTTGCATATGAAGCATTAGCATGTTCTTCACTCTGTGTGTGTGTGTGTGTTGGGTTCTGCAGAGGCCGCCTGGAACTCTGATTGAAGCCGGAGAGACGAACGCCGACATGCTGCACAAGGTAACAGGAACCGTTCCATCACACACATACTCAGTCACACTGAGGTCAGAAACGTTCCCATCACACGCCACACTGGGGTCATACAGTTCCTACTGGACGCTACCTGGGGTCATAATATCTATATACGGCACTTTACTGGGTCGTTTAGTTTACATTTGGCACTACTTAGGATTATGTAGTTCATATTTTTACACTACACAGGGTCGTAAAGTTCCAGTTTGACACTATACGTTGTTGTACATTTTCAGTTTAACACTACACTTGATTGTAAAGTTGCATATTGACACTACACATGGTTGTAAAGTTCTAATTTGACACTATACTTGTTTGTGAAGTTGCAATTTGACACTACACAGGGTCATAAAGTTCTAATTTGACACTACACAGAGTTGTAAAGTTCCAGTTTGCCAGAACACTTGTTGTAAAGGTCCAATTTGATAGCACACAGGGTTGTAAAGTTACATATTTACACTACACAGTTTTGTAAAATTCCAGACTGACACTATACATGGTCGTAAAGTTCCAGTTTGATACTACACAGGGGTGTAAAGTTCCAGTTTGACACTACTTAGTGTTGTAAAGCTTGATATTGACACTACTCACTGGTTGTAAAGTTCAGTTGGACAGTATAGTTCCAGTTTGATACTACACTCTGGCGGTAAAGTTCCAGTTTGACTACACAGGGTTGTAAAGTTCTAGTTTTACACTACAGAGGGTCGAAAAGTTCCAGTTTGCTACTATACTATGGTTGTAAAGTTCCAGTTTCACACTACACAGTCGTAAAGTTCCAGTTTTACACTACAGAGTCGTAAAGTTCCAGTTTGATACTACACTTTGGTTTCAAAGTTCTAATTTGACACTACACTTGTTTGTCAAGTTACAGATTGACACTACACAGGGTCGTAAAGTTCCAGTGTGCCAGTAAACTTGTTGTAAAGTTCAGATTTGACACTACACAGGGGTGTAAAGTTCCAGTTTGACACTACACAGGGGTGTAAAGTTCCAGTTTGACACTACACAGGGTCGTAAAGTTCCAGTTTGACACTATACGTTGTTGTACATTTTCAGTTTAACACTACACTTGATTGTAAAGTTGCATATTGACACTACACATGGTTGTAAAGTTCTAATTTGACACTATACTTGTTTGTGAAGTTGCAATTTGACACTACACAGGGTCATAAAGTTCTAATTTGACACTACACAGAGTTGTAAAGTTCCAGTTTGCCAGAACACTTGTTGTAAAGGTCCAATTTGATAGCACACAGGGTTGTAAAGTTACATATTTACACTACACAGTTTTGTAAAATTCCAGACTGACACTATACATGGTCGTAAAGTTCCAGTTTGATACTACACAGGGGTGTAAAGTTCCAGTTTGACACTACTTAGTGTTGTAAAGCTTGATATTGACACTACTCACTGGTTGTAAAGTTCAGTTGGACAGTATAGTTCCAGTTTGATACTACACTCTGGCGGTAAAGTTCCAGTTTGACTACACAGGGTTGTAAAGTTCTAGTTTTACACTACAGAGGGTCGAAAAGTTCCAGTTTGCTACTATACTATGGTTGTAAAGTTCCAGTTTCACACTACACAGTCGTAAAGTTCCAGTTTTACACTACAGAGTCGTAAAGTTCCAGTTTGATACTACACTTTGGTTTCAAAGTTCTAATTTGACACTACACTTGTTTGTCAAGTTACAGATTGACACTACACAGGGTCGTAAAGTTCCAGTGTGCCAGTAAACTTGTTGTAAAGTTCAGATTTGACACTACACAGGGGTGTAAAGTTCCAGTTTGACACTACACAGGGGTGTAAAGTTCCAGTTTGACACTACACAGGGGTGTAAAGTTACGATTTGACACTACACAGGGGTGTAAAGTTCCAGTTTGACACTACACAGGGGTGTAAAGTTCTGATTTGACACTACACAGGGGTGTAAAGTTCCAGTTTGACACTACACTGGTGTAAAGTTCCAGTTTGACACTACACAGGGGTGTAAAGTTCCAGTTTGACACTACACAGGGGTGTAAAGTTCCAGTTTGACACTACACAGGGGTGTAAACGAACCCTTTTTCGATCTCTTACCTTCAGGGCACATCTGAAGACGGACTGGGCGACCATCACCTCCGCAAGCCGGCCAACGACATCACCTCCCAGCTGGAGATCAACTTCGGGGATCTGGGGCGTCCCGGGCGCGGCCGGGGCGGCCCTCGGGGAGGCCGAGGAGGCCGAGGGGGCGGAAACCGGGCCGGGCGCGGTGGCGGCAGGTCCGAGAAGGTCCGTAACCGACTGTACATCACACAAACACTTACGAACACGCCGAATGTGATGATCGGGTGACTGATGGTGATTATTTCTGTGTTCCTTCAGGGAGGCGGAGCGTCCGTCCCCAACGTGGACGACCCCGAGGCGTTCCCCGCCCTGGCCTGAAGCGCCGACCACTCCCCCCCCCCCCCCCCCCCCTTCCCCCCTCCTGTACAGAGCCTGCATGCTTACGGATCCTCTGACTGTAGATTCCATTTAAAATAGAGAGAGAGATGAAGAGAGCTGCTGCGAGAGGGACTGGAGGACTGGGATGGAACTCTGGACTGGTCCCGGTCCTGATCCTCAGCTGGGGGTTTTGTATTAGAGCTGGTAGATCCACAGGCCGGGATTCTTCTTCACTTCAGTATTTCCTGCTCTCAGTCCTCTCGCGCCTTCTGTCGCCGGGGCGAACGTACGCGTTTCCGTCCGAAGTGTTCTCTGCAGTTTCGCGTATATTTCGGGGTGGGGGAGGGTGGTAATGGGGGGGGGGGGGGGGGGTGGTAATGGGGTGTAGTGCTAATTTTACTGCTGAGTTTTAATAGAAGCCCCCGAGATCCCTCGCGCTCACAGCTTGTAGCAGAAGAACCGTAAATAAGCGGACGCCTCATATTTTTAACGCGTGTGTCTCGTTTCCGTCGCGATGTTCCCGTTCACGCCCGTCCTCCTCACGCCGCTGGTTTCTATTGTCCAGGCTGGTCCTCGTGAACGTCACCTTTTAGGAAAACTGGGAACACTTTTAGAAGTGTGTGTGTGTGTGCGCGCGCTTACCTGACATGGACTTCGGCATGTGCCCCGATAATCGCAGTTTACGATGTTATTACGATACGGGAAAAAAAAGCACCTCCAGGATGCACTGTGTTGAAATGTCGTAGCTCCTCGTCGAGGCCGACGCGATTATCGGCGCACGCCCGCGTTCTCAGTACAGAAGGTTCTATTGCGTTTATTGTTGTAATTATTATTATTATTATTATTATCATTCATGTTTCCGTAGCGGGTGTTAGCGTTTCTTGCGCTCGGATGAACCATTTGTGATGAACTCTGTAGCTCATGAGCACATTATTCCTGTCTGTTTTATTTTTCTAGTCCCTACAGCAGCACTACTCCAACATGCTCCATCCGGGACGGGGGGGGGGGTGTATATATAAATATATAAGTATATGAGTGTACGGTGGGGTTCTTCTGAATTTGGGATGGACGTTAAACTGAAATACACTAGCACACAGCGGGCGGGCGGGGAGATCTCTCATTCTCGGCGGACGGTGGAAGGCTCGGACTCCATTCCTTCGTGTTCCGGAACCTTCTGCATTCATGAATTCCTGTTCAATAAAACTGCTCTGAGGTGTCGATGTCACGCACGGCTTCTGTTTTCTTCTTTCGTTCTTATGTTTACGAATCTTAATCGAAAGCAGAAATTTGATTAAAAAGCCAAGTAGAATGGCTGGAACTACATATGAGGTATGAAGCTGTTCGATGGATGGACCGCGGTGATCCGGCACCTGTAGCATCGTGAACACACATCCGTTCAGGACTGACCTGTAATCCTAATACCAATTAACTCCCATCAAAACACATGATTAAGTGTAATATATATCATATTATATTAGTGTGCATGGACTGCAAGACTAGCCATTAACCCCTTGAACCCCACAGACTTCAAGTAGGTAAATTTTTATGATCAATTTCACTAGGACAGACGATGCTGGATTCATTCAGAGCTCTTTAACATGTATGGAGGAACACACTACACTCTCTGTACTCCTCCACCGCTCCTACTCGGACACGGCCGGTTGCGTTTGTTGAAACATAATCACCCATGCACTAATAATGCGCTGCACTACACCGTTCTATCAGAACCAGCATGAACCTCTTCAGCAGTTTGAGCTACAGCAGACACGTGCATCACTGAGCCTCGGCCGCCCATGACCCTGTCGCCGGTTCACCACCGTTCCTGATAGATACTGACCACTGCAGACCGGGACACAACCCCACAAGAGCTGCAGTTCTGGAGATGCTCAGACCCGGTCGTCTAGCCGTCACAATCTCGCTCAGATCCTCACGCTCGCCCATTTTTCCTGCTTCTAACATCAACTTTCATTCATTCATTTTATTTATTTCGATTTTTTCTTTTTCAGCATTTATACATCCATATTTGTACTAACCGAAAAGGTGAAGTCTGAAGCTTTAGCTTATTTTGACTACCCTTTTTAATACTTGCACAATTATTTCATTTCTGTTTATAAGCAATATAAATAATTATTAAAAAGGAAATATATATATATATATATATAAATAAAAGTAGATAATTAAATAATAATAAGAAGTCAACATTTCAAAAACATTTCGTACGCCGCTCAGGTGGCGCAGCGGTAAAAAGAGACGCGCTGCAACCAGGGCTGGATTTCTGAGAAGCGTGGTATCGAATCCAGCCTTGCTTTACCGGTTCGAGGCTGAGTGGCTATATGAGCAACGATTGGCCGGTTGCTCATGTGGGGGGTGGGACAAAGAACCGGATGTGGGTCTCTCTCTGTCAGAATGCGATCGCGTTCTCTGCCGGCCGATTGGAGGCGTTTACACAGAGATGGGAGGGGGTGCCCTTAGGGTGTGTCTCTCCGCATGCAACGCTAGGTGGCGCCAAACTCGTCAATGTGTGGGTGGCAAAGATGCATCCGGCTGCTGCTCGTGTTTCGGAGGGGATACGGGTTAGCTTCGATCACCTCCGTCAGGGCGGGGTTCGGCATAGACAGAGAGGAAGGAAGCACGATGCTAATTGAACAATTGGATGCGCTAAAAGGGGGAGAAAAAGGGGTAAAAAAAAACAAAAAACATTTCGTACATAATAATAATCGATCCTCAGTTTTATAAGTACTGACCACCTTATTTTTAAACATTTTTTTAATTTGCAGAGTGAGCGACACATTCTTAAATCTTTATCAAAGCTGTTCCACATATGAACCCCTTTTGGCAGATATACACCTATCTTTTAGATCTGTCCTTACTCTATTTTTTTATATATACCTGTTCTCCTGAGTCCATATTTGCTCTCTTTAATTTCAAACAACCCCTGAATACAGTTTGGAAGTAAATTATTTTGTGCTTTGTACATCATCTGTGCAATATTAAAATCGACTAGATCACTGAATTTTAAAACATGCAATCTGGTAAATAGTTGCTTGATTGGTGCATAATAATCCAATCGATTTATAATTCTTAAAGCTTTTTTTCTGTAGCGTGAATATTGGTTTAATGTTGGTTTTGTATGTTTCCCCTATACCTTCACACAGTAAGTCATATATGGAACTATGAAAGAACAATACAATATTCGAAATATCTTTGGTTTTATACAATATTGCAATAGTTTTAGACATTTTAGTTTTCACATTGTGTTGTTTCCAACATAACTTGTGCCCCACTAACAGGTGCCGTGATCCTAATGTTATACCTGGTTGGTTTATACTAAAATACTTGATTTGTAATAGTTTGCTGCACTAGTTGTGTTTACTTCTTTTGACTTTAAGCAACACTATGGCTCCAGCCATGGGTGCACAAACTTTTGCACGTGTAACCCGTTTGTGTTTATGTACAGGAGAGTGAATGAGAGTAAAGTAAAGCTGTGGAGCAGGAGAACAGGGCAGGTTAGTGCAGTAGGGAGAGTTCTGAGGTGAATAAGAACACAAGTCAATCCTCCTCTCCCAGGACTTTGGAACGCTGCTGCTGCTGCTGCTGCTGGTGGAACCGACGGTTGGATTAAACATGGCGGAGCGGAAAGTGAACTCTCAGCTCAGAGTTTCACCACAAACTCCACATCCCGAGAATAAAGCGGCTCAGAAACGCGGAGCAGATTTAATATTGAAGTTGTTCTCTGCTGCTCTGTACGGAATCAGTTCGTTTCTCATCGTGGTTCTGAATAAAAGCGTTCTGACCAACTACAGGTGAGCTGCGTTCAACTCGCACCTAGGTTAACGGTGTTCCGTACACCTTCCTTCACTTCATCATTAAACCTCATTGTGACAGTGCAGCACCTGGACTGAAGGTCTGAAGCTTTAGATTAAAGTCTATCCTGCATTCCGAACCCAAATTCATTCCGTTTTACTCTGTGATTTTGAGATAAAGTCCAGGAACGACTGTATGACCGAACCGCTGCAGCCTTAACAGTAATCCGTACATGTACAGTGTTAATGCTGGGATGAACTGGTACTTCGACAGTGAGTCAGGCCACCAGTTCTTTAGCAGTGTGGAGAGCGTCTACACCCATCAGCCATAACATTAAAACCACCTCCTTGTTTCTACACTCACTGTCCATGTTATCAGCTCCACTTACCATATAGAAGCACTTTGTAGTTCTACAATTACTGACTGTAGTCCATCTGTTTCTCTACATGCTTTGTTATGGTCAGGTGGTGGATCATTCTCAGCACTGCAGTGACACTGACATGGTGGTGGTGTGTTAGTGTGTGTTGTGCTGGTATGAGTGGATCAGACACAGCAGTGCTGCTGGAGTTTTTAAACACCGTGTCCACTCACTGTCCACTCTATTAGACGCTCCTACCTAGTCGGTCCACCTTGTAGATGTAAAGTCAGAGACGATCGCTCATCTATCGCTGCTGTTCGAGTCGCTCATCTTCTAGACCTTCATCAGTGGTCACGGGGCGCTGCCCACGGGGCGCTGTCGGCTGGGTGTTTTTGGTTGGTGGACGATTCTCAGTCCAGCAGTGACAGTGAGGTGTTTAAAAACTCCACTCATACCAGCACAACACACACTAACACACCAGCACCATGTCAGTGTCAGTGCAGTGCTGAGAATCATACACCACCTAAATAATTCCTGCTCTGTGGTGGTCCTGACCATTGAAGAACAGCATGAAAGGGGGTAACAAAGCATGTAGAGAAACAGATGGACTACAGTCAGTGATTGTAGAACTACAAAGTGCTTCTATATGGTAAGTGGAGCTGATAACATGGACAGTGAGTGTAGAAACAAGGAGCTCCACACTAGTAGGTAAAAAGTCGCTGATAGCGTTCAAGGTTTGTCTGTTCTTACACACTCCACTGTGGAGACGGAGTTACTGATAAAGACACGAACATCACGTACTGACTGTAATATTTCTTGTAAAAGATCATGTCATGGTGGTTGTGTGGAGTGGTGTGGAGTGTGTATTAATGTGTGTGTGTGTTTGTTAGGTTCCCATCGTCGTTATGTGTGGGGATCGGCCAGGTAAGTGTTAATCAGACATATAATTCATAACTGCCTATTATCCCCCAAGCATTAACATTTGGGTGTTTAAAAATCCCAACAACACTGCTGCACCTACTACACTATATACCAGAACAACCATGTCAGTACAGTGCAAAATGATCCACCAAGCAAACATCTTCTGGTCAGTGGGGGTCAGTATTCTTCTTCAGAGACTGTGGAAGCTCAGTGGTTAAGGTGCTGGACTAGTAATCATAAGGTTGCCAGTTCAAGCCCTACCATCACCAAGTTGCCACTGTTGGGTCCCTGAGTGAGGCCCTTAACCCTCAGTTGATTAAATTGTACTATGTATAATTAAGTCACTTTGGATAACAGCATCAACTAAATGTCTCAAATATAAATGGGGCCCTATGGGGGGTCCTTTTCGATCGATAAATGGGGTACAGGGTGGTGACGAAGTCTACAGAGCATTATATGGGCTGCAGTCAGTAATTGTATACCCACACAATCCATCTGTATGGTAGGTGGTGCTTATAAACGAATCAGTGAATGAAAAGTATGTAGACACCCCTTTGTATCACTGAGTTCAGGTCTTTCTACTACTACTATTGTGATAACAGTTTGGGGAAGGCCCTTCTCTGTTGAAGCATGGCTGTACTCCAGTGAGGTCCATCGAGACAAGGTTGGACAAACCCCGAACTCAACCCTACTCAACCCTTTTAGGAAGAATTGGAACCCTGATTGTGAGCCAGGGCTTCTTGACCTCAGAAATGGCTGTTGGGGGAACTTGTGGACTTGTTTACGTTAACGCCCGTGGTTTTGGAATGGTATATCCAACAGACTCGTGGTCAGGTGTCCAAATACTTTTGACCATGTAGTGTAGATAGAACTGATGTTGTTATTGTTAAAGGCTGATGAGGATCATTTTGTACCTTGAGATACTTCTGGACCTTCGTTCGGTTGTCCGTGTTCCAGATGTTGGCGACGGTGGTGGTGCTGTGGGCGGGGAAAACTCTGAGATTTATCCACTTCCCCAGTTTGGACAGAAGTATCCCTCAGAAGGTAACAGCAAGCTTATTATGGTCTGTAAACAAAGCAACACACACGTCAGTGTTTGGTCAGTTTATACCCACAAATCCATTAATCCAGTTACAAAAAAGTTGGGACTGCAGGAAACATAGAAGCAGACAAAAATAATTAGAAAATCTGATGGCTGCAACACGGTCCCAAAAATCAGTCCATCACGGATAAGTCCAGACAATCGGGCGGCGGTGAGCCGTGTTTACTGACCAGGGTTTTCTGAAGATCTCCAAAGATGCAGTGGTTCTGTTCTTTAACAAGCAGGTGGATTATGATACAAAGATCACACACATTTAATGTTGGTTTGCAGTAGATTCCTCTAAATTCTTTGAATCTTTTGATAATATTAAGGACTGTAGATGGTGAAATCATTCAATTGTATTAGTGCATTTAGAAACATTGTTTTTATACTGTTGGACTTAAATTTTGACCGTTCTTGTTTGTAAACGACTGGATCTTTCGTTAATGCTCCAGTGCAGTTGTCATTAATCATTACACAAGCTTCGTCCCAACTTTTTATAATTCAAAAATCTTAATAACAAGAATAAAACACACTGTATAGATGTAGTGCTGCTTCTCTGAGGCCTTCAAACTATTTGTTGCAAGTTGGAGGACACTTTTTTGTTCAGTTTGGTATTCAAGAACCTACACCAAATGAACTGTGTTTGTACCTCCTGTGTTTTAGACGTTTCCACTTCCCCTGCTGTACGTGGGGAACCAGCTGACGGGACTAGTGGGGACCAAACAGCTCAAGTAAGATCATGATGGTGTTCATGTATTTAGTTTTGATCTTCTGTGCTGAATTAAACACGTCGGTTCCAGAAGTGGAAATGAAGCCTCGTTAGATCAGACGTCTGACAGGAACAGTTTTAACTTCTCCTGCAGCCATAACAATAAAAATATCAAATGGAGCCACAATATAAAGACAAGATACAATAAGCAGATTTGAACGTAATACCGATTGTGCCATAAAATCCAAACACATTAAAACAAAACAACCAGCAGTAAATGATCAACATCGCTCGAATAATTCAAACCTCGTCCCCACATGGAAATAAAACTTTATTAAACACATCACGTCTCTTGATTTCTCTTGTTTTAGGGTCAGTGGTAACCTAGTGTATGTATATATGACAAATAAAGTATATCTTCTATCCAGATGTGGTAAAATAATATAGAAAAGGATTTATTATATAAACATAGACATTTAATCTACACATAAATAAACAAACTTTAAGTAAAAAAGGATGAGATGGAAATATAAACTATAATAAAAAATATGGAGAAATAAAAAACTATATTTTTTCAATAAAAAAGGTATTAAAAATAAACTATACATTAAAATTAAAAACAAAAAACTATAAAAACAATTAAATAAAAAAGGAATGGAAATATAAACTATACAAAATTAAAAAATACGAAAAGTAAAAAAATAAAAACAAACATGAAAAAAATGCAAAAAAGGAAAACAAAATATAAACTAGAAAAAGTAAAAATATATAAAATATAAAAATAATAAAAAGAATATATGAAAAAAACAATATAAAAAAAAAAAATAAGAATAAAAAAAGGAATGGAAATAAACAAAAAAAACAAAACCATCATCTGGTCAATAGGGACCCTATGGGGTTCTTTTGGATTGATACATGGTGTACAAAGCAGTGACAAAGTGTACAGAGCAACAGATGGGCCACTGTCAGTAATTGTATACCCACAACATTCATCTGTATGGTAGGTGCAGCTTATAGAGTGCTCAGTGAGTGTAAATATATAAACTAGAAAAAAAAATTTTAATAATAAAAATAAATATGAATGTTCCAGAAATAGGCTTACTGTTTGATTTGGTTCACTCAGACGTGTTTTAATGCTCCGTGTACTGAGGGCGTGAGATTGTTGAGCTCTTCGTCTCCAGTGAAGCTCTGGTTCACATGAAGTCAAGCTTAAACCAGTAACCTTCTGACTGCTTGCCCATTACCTTAACCACTGGGTACCACTGCCCTTGAAATGACTGACTATTCCAGAAGCTCTGTGATGCCCCGAAACGCTGAAGATCTCGGAGCTGGAGCGGCTGGTTCTTTGTGTAGAACATCAGGACCATGATGCAGCCCGAGCAGATCACTCGGGGTTCCGTCTAAATTCTGTCTGGTGATTTTTACAGTTTGCCGATGTTCACCGTGCTCAGGAGGTTCTCCATCTTATTCACCATGCTGGCTGAAAGCTTCCTGCTCAAGTGAGTACACACACACGCACACACACACACACACACACAGGGTGAAGGTCCACGGCTCTGGAAGGTCATGCGTTCCTGATGATCTTCTGTGGGCCAACCATACAACCCTGTAAGAGTCATATCGTCTTATACGCTAGTTCACCACAGCCAAGGCTCCAAGGCCGCTGGTGGGCGCTCCACAGTCTTGGATCCTTGGCTTGGTTGAGTTTCCTCAGAAGGTGCTGTGGTGTTGGCAGTCCATGATAGATCCTGGAGATGGTACCACCAGGAACCTGAACTAATGTTGAGGATTAGCCGGCTGTCGTTTAGCCTTGAACCCACTGGTCTGAATGTTTGACTGATGAAGCCACTCAGCAGCGTTTATTCCCCTACAGGAAGTCGTTTGAGTGGAGCATCCAGCTGACCGTGTTCACCATGATCTTAGGAGCGTTTATCGCTGCCAGGTAAGATCTCACCTAACCGAACACATTTTATATAACGACGTTAATGTTATAATGTACTAAATACACCGATCAGTCATAACATTAACACCACCTCCTTGTTTCTACACTCACTGTCCATTTTATCAGTTCCACTTACCATATAGAAGCACTTTGTAGTTCTACAATTACTGACTGTGTTGTGCTGGTATGAGCGGATCAGACACAGCAGCGCTGCTGGAGTTTTTAAACACCGTGTCCACTCACTGTCCACTCTATTAGACACTCCTACCTAGTCGGTCCACCTTGTAGATGTAAAGTCAGAGACGATCGCTCATCTATTGCTGCTGTTTGAGTCGCTCATCTTCTAGACCTTCATCAGTGGTCACAGGACGCCGCCCACGGGGCGCTGTTGGGTGGATGTTTTTGGTTGGTGGACGATTCTCAGTCCAGCAGTGACAGTGAGGTGTTTAAAAACTCCAGCAGCGCTGCTGTGTCTGATCCACTCATACCAGCACAACACACACTGAGAATGCTGAGAATGATCCAGCACCTAAATAATACCTGCTCTGTGGTGGTCCTGTGGGGGTCCTGACCATTGAAGAACAGCATGAAAGGGGGGTAACAAAGCATGCAGAGAAACAGATGGACTACAGTCAGTAATTGTAGAACTACAAAGTGCTTCTATATGGTAAGTGGAGCTGATAACATGGACAGTGAGTGTAGAAACAAGGAGGTGGTGTTAATGTTATGACTGATCGGTGTATTTAGTGTCTTTATGTAGCTCACCAGGCTAGCTCACATTAGCTTCACTGTGTACCATGTTCCTGAGCGCTCATTAAATTCCGTCTGGTCACAGTACAGACTTGACCTTCGACCTTCAAGGCTACGCGTCCATCACGCTGAACAACGTCTTAACGGCGGCTAACGGGGCGTACATGAAGCGCAAGCTCGACTCCAAGGTACGGAGCTAAGCATCACACGCTAGCATTTCACACTTAAGATTAAGGTACAGGACTGCCAGATGGCTGCTGTTGGGCCCTTGAGCGAGGCCCTTAGCCCTCAGTTGCTCAGACTGTGTACTGTACTAGTACTGTAAGTGGCTTTGGATAAAGGTGTCTGCTTAATGCTGAAAATGTCTAAGAGGGGTTCACTTTTATCCAGAGCGGCTCACTGTTGTGAGGGGCCTCGCTCAAGGGCCCAGCAATCTCGAACCGGTGACCTTCTGAATACTAGTCCGGTACCTTAACCATTAAGCTAACTCCTCCTGGTTAGTTATGAAATGAATGACGAAGACCCCACCGAACCACAGCGAGAGCAAACTCAAAACGGTGCTGAATCTACCCAGGAGTGGACCACCTGCTGGGACTCCTTTAGGTCATCAGGTGAAGACTCTGCAGAGGTGGGATCGATGCGACAGTGAAACGTGGTGGTGGTAGTGTGGTGGATCCTCATGCCTTCTCTGCATGGCGCTGATGTGCGTGATACCTGCAGCTCTGCTTTAGCAGAGGAGATCGGCCGTCCGGTCAGGTGTCTGGGGGAGGGAAGGTCGGACAGGTAGAACCTCCTTGCTGCTGCAGCAGCGCCTCCTACTGTCTGGTCGAGGCTGGTGCAGGTGGTGGAGGAATGTAGAAAGAGAAGATAAAGGATTGATAAAGGAGGTTAGCAGAGTGCACGGGGGAATTGAGTATATCTAAGTCTTTAATAAATCAGGTTTTAATTGTTTTTTTATTGTGTCCTAATATTTTTGGCGTGTGTGTGTGTAGGAGCTGGGGAAGTACGGCCTGCTCTACTATAACGCGTTATTCATGATCATTCCAACTCTGGCTCTGGCGTATTACACTGGAGATCTTCACCAGGTGAGATTATCACATCTCATCACATCACATGACATCACATCCCCATCACATGACACCCCATTACATCATATCACACCCACATCACATCCCATTACATCACATCTTATAATGCTAATATAATAATAATAATATAATAATACTAATAATACTAATATAATAATAATAATAATAATAATATAATAATAATAATAAAATAATAATAATAATAATAATATAATAATACTAATATAATAATAATAATAATAATAATATAATAATAATAATAATAAAATAATAATAATATAATAATAATACTATAATAATAATAATAATAAAATAATAATATAATAAAATAATAATAATAATAAAATTATAATAATAATAAAATTACAATAATAATAACAAAATAATAATAATAATAATAATATAATAATAATACAAATAAAATAATAATAATAATAATAAAAATAATACAACAATAATAATAAATACAATAAAAGAATAATAAAATAATAATACAATTATAATAATAATAACAAAATAATAATAATATAATAATAATAATACAAATAAAATAATAATAAAACAATAATCATAATAAAAATAATAAATAAATAAATAATAATAATAAATAATAATAATTATAATAATAATCACAGTGTGTTTATTACAGGCCGTGAGTTTTGATGGCTGGACTGATGTATCTTTTTTCATCCAGTTTATCCTGTCCTGTGTAATGGGGTAAGAACAAACACACAAACAAACACACAAACACAAACACAAACACAAACACAAACACACACACACACACACACACACACACACACACACACACACACACACACACACACACACACAAAAAAAAGTATGTGGACACCCCTCATAAGTATTGAGGTGTAATATTATACACCTTTATTGCTAACAGGTGTATAAAATTAATGTGTGTCCAGCTTTGTGGTAACAGTTTGGGGAAGGCACTTTCCTGCTCTGAACGCTTTGGGATGAATTGGAACATTGATCCATTCGGGCCTGACCTCACAAATCCCATCACAAATGATCTTTTAACTAAATGGGTACAAATACCTACAGACACACTCAAAAAGCTTTCTTATAGCCACAAAGGTTTTGGAAAGAAATATCCAACAAGCTCATAGTGAGGTGTCCACATATTTTTAAGCATATAGTGTACTCTTAATAATAATAATAACTGTGTGTGTGTGTGTGTGTGTGTGTGTGTTAGGTTTATCCTCATGTACTCTATCGTGTTGTGTACACACTACAACTCCGCCCTGACCACCTCCATCATCGGCTGTGTGAAGGTGAGTGAGATGATGATTATTATTTAATTATTAATATAGTTATTTTATTATTGTTGTTGTTGTTGTTGATAATTTAGGCTCTCCTCAGCCAGCATAGCTCATGGACCAGGGAATTATAATAGGGAATTGGAAATGACTAAGGTAAGAGTAAACATCAGACCCAGTGTAAGTAAGCTCTGTGTGTGTGTGTGTGTGTGTGTGTGTGTGTGTGTGTGTGTGTGTGTGTGTGTGTGTGTGTGTGTGTGTGTGTGTGTGTGTGTGTGTGTGTGTGTGTGTGTGTGTGTGTTAGAACATCTTGGTGGCGTATGTGGGGATGGTGTTTGGTGGTGATTACATCTTCAACTGGCTGAACTTCATGGGACTGAATATCAGGTAAAGATCTAAACCACGCCCACATCACTGTCGCCTCTGTAACTCCGCCCACATTACTGTAACGTTACTGTCACCTCTGTAACTCCGCCCACATTACTGTAACCTGATCACATGTTCTTCTGTTAGCATCGCCGGGAGCCTCGTCTACTCCTACATCACCTTCACCCAGGAGAGTACCAGTGAGTCTACACGCTATACTGCAACACTATACTAAAACACTATACTCACACTATACTACTGATTATAACAACTATACTCACACTATACTGCAACACTATACTACTGATTATAACACTATACTGCATACTCATACTATTGATTATAACAACTATACTCACACTATACTGCAACACTATACTACTGATTATAACACTAACTGCAACACTATACTGCAACACTATACTACTGTCTGTAACAACTATACTCACACTATACTGCAGAACTATACTATTGATTATAACAACTATACTCACACTATACTGCAACACTATACTACTGATTATAACACTAACTGCAACACTATACTGCAACACTATACTACTGTCTGTAACAACTATACTCACACTATACTGCAGAACTATACTACTGATTATAACTATACTCGCACTATGCTGCAACACTATATTGCTTACTCATACTATACTACTGATTATAACTATACTCACAGTATACTACTGATAACACTATACTGCAACACTATACTCATACTATACTACTGTCTATAACAACTATACTGCACGACTATACTCAGACTATACTGCAGAATTACACTACTGACTATAACATCTATACTGCAACACTATACTCATACTATACTGCTGATAACAACTATACCACATATACTATATATATATACAGTGTATCACAAAAGTGAGTACACCCCTCACATTTCTGCAGATATTTAAGTATATCTTTTCATGGGACAACACTGACAAAATGACACTTTGACACAATGAAAAGTAGTCTGTGTGCAGCTTATATAACAGTGTAAATTTATTCTTCCCTCAAAATAACTCAATATACAGCCATTAATGTCTAAACCACCGGCAACAAAAGTGAGTACACCCCTTAGTGAAAGTTCCTGAAGTGTCAATATTTTGTGTGGCCACCATTATTTCCCAGAACTGCCTTAACTCTCCTGGGCATGGAGTTTACCAGAGCTTCACAGGTTGCCACTGGAATGCTTTTCCACTCCTCCATGACGACATCACGGAGCTGGCGGATATTCGAGACTTTGCGCTCCTCCACCTTCCGCTTGAGGATGCCCCAAAGATGTTCTATTGGGTTTAGGTCTGGAGACATGCTTGGCCAGTCCATCACCTTTACCCTCAGCCTCTTCAATAAAGCAGTGGTCGTCTTAGAGGTGTGTTTGGGGTCATTATCATGCTGGAACACTGCCCTGCGACCCAGTTTCCGGAGGGAGGGGATCATGCTCTGCTTCAGTATTTCACAGTACATATTGGAGTTCATGTTTCCCTCAATGAAATGTAACTCCCCAACACCTGCTGCACTCATGCAGCCCCAGACCATGGCATTCCCACCACCATGCTTGACTGTAGGCATGACACACTTATCTTTGTACTCCTCACCTGATTGCCGCCACACATGCTTGAGACCATCTGAACCAAACAAATTAATCTTGGTCTCATCAGACCATAGGACATGGTTCCAGTAATCCATGTCCTTTGTTGACATGTCTTCAGCAAACTGTTTGCGGGCTTTCTTGTGTAGAGACTTCAGAAGAGGCTTCCTTCTGGGGTGACAGCCATGCAGACCAATTTGATGTAGTGTGCGGCGTATGGTCTGAGCACTGACAGGCTGACCCCCCACCTTTTCAATCTCTGCAGCAATGCTGACAGCACTCCTGCGCCTATCTTTCAAAGACAGCAGTTGGATGTGACGCTGAGCACGTGCACTCAGCTTCTTTGGACGACCAACGCGAGGTCTGTTCTGAGTGGACTCTGCTCTTTTAAAACGCTGGATGATCTTGGCCACTGTGCTGCAGCTCAGTTTCAGGGTGTTGGCAATCTTCTTGTAGCCTTGGCCATCTTCATGTAGCGCAACAATTCGTCTTTTAAGATCCTCAGAGAGTTCTTTGCCATGAGGTGCCATGTTGGAACTTTCAGTGACCAGTATGAGAGAGTGTGAGAGCTGTACTACTAAATTGAACACACCTGCTCCCTATGCACACCTGAGACCTAGTAACACTAACAAATCACATGACATTTTGGAGGGAAAATGACAAGCAGTGCTCAATTTGGACATTTAGGGGTGTAGTCTCTTAGGGGTGTACTCACTTTTGTTGCCGGTGGTTTAGACATTAATGGCTGTATATTGAGTTATTTTGAGGGAAGAATAAATTTACACTGTTATATAAGCTGCACACAGACTACTTTTCATTGTGTCAAAGTGTCATTTTGTCAGTGTTGTCCCATGAAAAGATATACTTCAATATCTGCAGAAATGTGAGGGGTGTACTCACTTTTGTGATACACTGTATATATATATATATATATATATATATGATTATAAAAACTATACTACTAACAATAACTACTCACACTATACTGCAACACTATACTACTGATTATAACACTATACTGCATACTCATACTATACTACTGATTATAACTATACTCACACTATACTGCAACACTATACTACTGACTACAACAAGTGTACTACAGATTGAAAAGAATATACTAGTACTGCTGTCTATAATAACTGTACTTACACTATACTACTGACTATAACAGCTATAATTACACAATACTGATTATAAAAACTATACTGCACGCTACATTACTCACACTTTACTACTGACTACCGTGTCCCTGTCCTCACCTCTGTTTCTGTTTGAATCTACAGAGAGTCAGTAGTGTGGCGAGGATGAACGAGTTCCAAGTCTGCTGCAGAAGGTGGATTTCCTGCATGGAGAGGCCTGTACTGTACAGTGGGTTTTGCTCAAGGTTCTTACAGGACTGGGAGTACTGGATTACTGTCCACACACGGCAGTTTACATCCTGGTATTTTACCAGTTTAAACAACGAACGTTATTTACCATCCAGCCCGGACTGTTTACATCAGCTGTATAGTTTTAAACACGTGTTCCTATTCAGCTATAAACAACAGAAAGTGAAGAATTATAATCTTTTACTGTATCACACTTATTAATCTTTTATAAATATAACAAATAATTCTGAATCTGATCCCTGAAACACTTTCCAAAAATGTTTGATGATGCAAATTAACTTTATATTTTAAATATATAACAAATAAAAACGGCTCAGTGGTTTATTAACATGGAAGAGTGGATGTTAGTCCAAGTTCAGACTCGTCTACACAGAGCAGAAGCTAAACATCAACAACGTCCAGAAGCGCCACTGTCCTCTCAGGGATCAGACTCATGTGAGATGGACTGATCCAGAGAGGAGACGTGTGTGCTGTGGGTCTACAGCTCCGATCAGCGTGTTAATAATCACATCAGATCAGAAGGACGTGATTCTCATCCAGCTCTCCCAGCACTCGGTGGTCAGGATTCACCATCCACTGGAGACCAGCAGATAATCAGCTCATTCTTCTTCTCCAGTGACAGGAGGAACGTTGTGCTTGTCCTCAGGAAATGAAAGAGTGAATTTACTTCAAGTTAATCATTTTATAATTAAATTTTCAATCTTAAATGAGTGAAGTGTTTTATTAAACAATGTGAAACTAGATGAGGATGTATGTGAGTGGATGTGGATGTAGGAGATTAAGGATGATGTAAAGGATAAGAATGGATAAAGATGCGGGTAGGTGAGTAAGATCTTGGAGTGTGATGAAGATGTGGAGGATGGGGATGAACGATGGTGTTGTCGGAGGATTAGGACTGATGTGGGTGTTATGGGAGGATGTACAGTGGTGTTCAAAAAAATAGCAGTGATTTTAAAAAAGTGAATAAAGCACAAAATCATTATAATAACTTTTATTTCCATAAATGCAAATGCACTGAAAATACTCCACTTTCAATTCTAAATCAAGACATTAACAACATTTAGCCAGTTTGTGTTCATCCTTTACAGAAAGTTAAGAAAAATGAATATTCGGCTGTTCAAAATAATAGCAGTGCAGCATTTTTCTTTAAAAACTCAAAAAATTTTATCTATAAACTGAAAATGTTTGAGGTTTTACTTTACTTTAAATTACTGAACTAATATTTAGTGGCAGAACAATTGTTTCTGAGATCTGTGTTGAATGGAGTCGACCAACTTCTGGCCCCTCTGAACAGGTATTCCAGTCCAGGATGATTAGACGACGTTCCACAGTTCTTCTGCAATTTTGGGTTTTGCCTCAAAAAAACACGTTTCAGACGTCAGAACACAAGTTCTCTCTGGGATTGAGGTCAGGGGATTGTGCTGGTCACTCTATTACCTCAATCTGGTTTCTCTGTAACCAAGATGTTTTGGGTCATTGTCATGTTGAAACACCCATTTTAAGATCATTTCTTCTTCCACATGGGGCAACATGATCTGCTCAAGTATTCTGATATATTTAAACTGATCCATGATCCCTCGTATGTGATAAATAGGTGTAACACCACGGTATGATAAACATCCTCATATCATCATTTTGTACCACCATGCTTTACTACCTTCACAGTGAACTGTGGCTTGAATTCAGTGATCGGGGGTCGTCTGACATACTGTCTACGGCCACTAGACCCAAAAAGAACCATTTTGCTTCCACCAGTCCACAAAATGTTCAGCCATTTCTCTTTGGACCAGTCAATGTGTTCCTTGGCAGATTTGAACACATTCAGGACGTCTTTTTCTTAACAACGGGACTTTGCAGGAGTTTTTGCTGGTAAATCGGCTTCATTTAATGATCTTCTGTACTCACTGGTAACTTCAGATGTTCCTTGATCTTTCTGGAGGTGATCATTGGCTGAGTATTTGCCATTTTGGCTATTCTTCAATCCATTCGAACAGTAGTTCCACGCTTCCTTCTGCATCTTTCAGGTTTTGGTTTTCACTTTAAGGCATTTGAGATCATTTTAGCTGAGCAGCCGATAATATGCTGCACTTCTCTGTATGTTTTTTCCCTCTACAATCAACTTTTTAATCAAAGTACGCTGTTCATCAGAACAATGTCTGGAACAACCCATTTTACCCAGTATTTCAGAAGGAAATGTGCTATGACCAACCTGTGCAACATTTGCCCCCCTCCTACCTTAAATAAGGGCCAAAACTGACACCCGTTCTTCTGCAGAATGAATGACTTCACCAATTGAACGCTTCGATTACTCAGAATGAGCGGCATGCATGTCCTAATTGTTGGGTTTGTTTTGTTTTCATTACTAAAAACAGTGATTTATCAGGTTAATGGTGTTGGACTGCTATTATTTTGAACACCACTGTAAGTGAGGTTGTGGGAGGGTGAAGATAGTTGAAGATGATGTGGGAGGGTGAGGAGGGATGTGGATGATGAGGGAGCATGAGGATGAAGATGATGGAGGGTGAGGATGGATGATGGTATTGTCAGTGGATGAAGATTTGGGAGGATTTGAATGAATGAGAATGGTGTTGGAGGGTGAAGATGGATGCGGATGTTACAGGCGGGTAAGGCTGAATGAGGATGATGTGGGAGGGCGAGATTGAGGGAGTATGAGGATGGATGAAGATGTGGGGAGTGAGGATGATGGATGAGGATGGATATACAGTGGTGGTCAAAAAATAGCGGTCCAACACCATTAACCTGATAAATCACTGTTTTTAGTAATGAAAACAAAACAAACCCAACAATTAGGACATGCATGCCGCTCATTCTGAGTAATCGAAGCATTGATTTAAAGGGGCTTGTTCAAAATAATAGCAGTGAGGAGTTCATTTGGTGAAGTCATTCATTCTGCAGAAGAACGGGTGTCAATTTTGGCCCTTATTTAAGGTAGGAGGGGGGCAAATGTTGCACAGGTTGGTCATAGCGCATTTCCTTCTGAAATACTGGGTAAAATGGGTTGTTCCAGACATTGTTCTGATGAACAGCGTACTTTGATTAAAAAGTTGATTGTAGAGGGAAAAACATACAGAGAAGTGCAGCAGATTATAGCCTGCTCATCTAAAATGATCTCAAATGCCTTAAAGTGACAACCAACACCTGAAAGACGCAGAAGGAAGCGTGGAACTACTGTTCAAAAGGATAGAAGAATAGCCAAAATGGCAAATACTCAGCCAGTGATCACCTCCAGAAAGATCAAGGAACATCTGAAGTTACCAGTGAGTACAGAAGATGATTAAGTGAAGCCGATTTACCAGCAAGAACTCCTGCAAAGTCCCGTTGTTAAGATAAAGACGTCCTGAATGGGTTCAAATTTCCCAAGGAACACATTAACTGGTCCAAAGAGAAATGGCTCAACATTTTGTGGACTGGTAAAAGCAAAATTGTTCTTTTTGGGTCTAGTGGACGTAGACAGTATGTCTGATGACCCTCGAGCACTGAATTAAAGCCACAGTTCACTGTGAAGACAGTAAAGCACGGTGGTACAAAACTATGATATGAGGATGTTTATCATACCATGGTGTTACGTCTATTTATCACATACGAGGGATCATGGATCAGTTTAAATATATCAGAATACTTGAGGAGATCATGTTGCCCCATGTGGAAGAAGAAATGATCTTAAAATGGGTGTTTCAACATGACAATGACCCAAAACATCTTGGTTACAGACAAACAAGATTGAGGTAATAGAGTGACCAGCACAATCCCCTGACCTCAATCCCAGAGAGAACTTGTGTTCTGACGTCTGAAACACGTTTTTTTGAGGCAAAACCCAAAATTGCAGAAGAACTGTGGAACGTCGTCTAATCATCCTGGACTGGAATACCTGTTCAGAGGGGCCAGAAGTTGATCGACTCCATGCAACACAGATCTCAGAAACAATTGTTCTGCCACTAAATATTAGTTCAGTAATTTAAAGTAAAGTAAAACCTCAAACATTTTTTCATGTTATAGATAAATTTATTGAGTTTTTAAAGAAAAATGCTGCACTGCTATTATTTTGAACAGCCTAATATTCATTTTTCTTAACTTTCTGTAAAGGATGAACACAAACTGGCTAAATGTTGTTAATGTTTTGATTTAGAATTGAAAGTGAAGTATTTTCAGTGCATTTGCATTTATGGAAATAAAAGTTATTATAATGATTTTGTGCTTTATTCACTTTTTTAAAATCACTGCTATTTTTTTGAACACCACTGTAGATGTTGTGGAAGGGTGAGGATGGATGTAGATGTTGTGGAAGGGTGAGGATGGATGTAGATGTTTGAGGGTGAGGATGGATGTAGATGTTTGAGGGTGAGGATGGATGTAGATGTTTGAGGGTGAGGATGGATGTAGATGTTTGAGGGTGAGGATGGATGTAGATGTTTGAGGGTGAGGATGGATGTAGATGTTTGAGGGTGAGGATGGATGTAGATGTTTGAGGGTAAGGATGGATGTAGATGTTTGAGGGTGAGGATGGATGTAGATGTTTGAGGGTGAGGATGGATGTAGATGTTTGAGGGTGAGGATGGATGTAGATGTTGTGGAAGGGTGAGGATGGATGTAGATGTTTGAGGGTGAGGATGGATGTAGATGTTTGAGGGTGAGGATGGATGTAGATGTTTGAGGGTGAGGATGGATGTAGATGTTTGAGGGTGAGGATGGATGTAGATGTTTGAGGGTGAGGATGGATGTAGATGTTGTGGAAGGGTGAGGATGGATGTAGATGTTTGAGGGTGAGGATGGATGTAGATGTTTGAGGGTGAGGATGGATGTAGATGTTTGAGGGTGAGGATGGATGTAGATGTTTGAGGGTGAGGATGGATGTAGATGTTGTGGAAGGGTGAGGATGGATGTAGATGTTTGAGGGTGAGGATGGATGTAGATGTTTGAGGGTGAGGATGGATGTAGATGTTGTGGAAGGGTGAGGATGGATGTAGATGTTTGAGGGTGAGGATGGATGTAGATGTTTGAGGGTGAGGATGGATGTGGATGTTGTGGAAGGATGAGAATGATGTGGGAGTGTGAAGATCTTGGAGGGTGAGGATGGATGAAGATGTAGGAGTTATGTGGAGAGTGGAGGATCGAGGATGTGAGTAATGGGAGGATGAAGATGTGGGAGGATGAGGATGTGAGATGCTTGTTGAATCGTTTTGATGTTCTCCTGGTTCAGTTTGATCTGGATGATTGTAAAATGATCTTTGTGATAATTTGATGTGTATGACTGATGCAGTACTGAGGACATCTGAACCCTGAGGACTCTGACCTGTTTTTGTTTATTTAGTCTTGAGATGGGGGGGGGGGTGGTATGGTACGTTTATATGTGGGGTCCTGGGTTTGACTGTCAGACATGGGATTGTGGTCGCGAGGACTACTCATGACTCCATGTCCTACCACGTGTTCTCAAAACATCTCACCAGCTTCCGTTACCCAACCAGAGGAACGCTCTCGTCAGGACCTCCACCTGAGATCATGCAGAAGGTGGAGTGGCTGCTCTAAATCAAAGGTTAGAATGAAGGAAGAACATCAGACACCACGAGTGAATGAAGAGACGGAGATCAGTTTGCTTTTGTTCCTCTCGTGATCTTTCTGTGCAGCTCAGAAATCACAAACATCAACGACGAACCCATTGAGACGAAAGCGAACCCCTGGAGACCCGTCCCACACCCCAAAATCATCATGATGCTCGTCGTTCACTTACAAAATATAAATATCTCATCGTAAAAAAATACTCGTTCACTTACAAACAGAATCGAGGGGTGTGTGTAAACGCACAACCACGAGGAACCAGGAGGAACCGTGAGGAGCACGTCGGCCATGAAGATCCTACCATCGGTTCTGAAAAATACCCACTTACATTTGGTCTGGCCTTTGGTTTCTGCTCCATCAGCAGTTCGTTCTTCTCTAACCCAGGGGGGGTCAAGAGTCCGTTTTGTTCTGTTAAAACCCTAAAACACGTCCATGTGAGTGCACACAGAAGCCTGAAGGACCCAAGTCAGCACTACTGTTCACTAAATCTGCAGATCTGAGGTCTGTAACCCTACAAAAAAGTTTATTTCAGTAAGAATATGGGGTCCGTCTGACCAGAATCTGCAGTTTTGGGTTCTATACCCTCCCAAAAACTTCATTTCATTATGACTAGAGGGTCAGTCTGTCCAGAATCTGCAGTTCTGGGTTCCATAACCCCACAAAGACTTAATTTCATTTAGAATATAGGGTCAATCTGTAATGAATCTGCAGTTCTGGGTTCCGCAACACCCTAAGAACCTAATCTCATCGTAAATAAAGGGTCAATATGTCCAGAAACTGCAGCTCTGAGTTCCGTAACCCCTTAAAAAGTCCATTTCATTGTCAGTCTGTTCTGGATCTGCAGTTCTAGAGTCTATAACCCCCCAAAAACTTCATTTCAAACCCCCCCAAAACTTTATTTAATTGTGACTAGATGATCAGTCTGTCCAGAATCTGCAGCTTTGAGGTCTGTAAGCCTCCAAAAAGCTCATTTAATTCTGATTAGAGGGTCAGTATGTCCAGGAACTGCATTTCTGGGTTCTGAAACCCCCCAAAAAGCTCATTTCATTAAGAATATAGCGTCTATCTGTTAGGAATCTGCAGTTCTGGGTTCCGGAACCCCTATAAAGTCAATTTCATTGTAAATAGAGGGTCAGTCTGTCCTGTATCTGCAGTTCCGGGCTCAGTAATCCCCTAAGAAGCTAATTTCATTGTAAATAAACGGTCAATATGTCCAAGAACTGCAGCTCTGAGTTCCTTAACCCCTAAAAAATAGGTTTCGTTAAAAATAGAGGGTCAGTCTGACCAGAATCTGCAGTTCTGGGGTCTGTTACCCTCCAAAAAACTTCATTTCATTATGACTAGAGGGTCAGTCTGTCCTGGATCTGCAGTTCTGGGTACTGTAACCCCTAAAAAGTCAATTTCATTGTCAGCCTGTTCTGGATCTGTAACCCCCCGAAAAACTTCATTTCAATGTGACCAGAGGGTCAACCCGTCCAGAATCTGCCGTTCTGGGTTCTGTAACCCTCCAAAAAGCTCATTTAATTATGACTAGAGGGTCAATCTGTCAGGAATCTGCAGCTCTGAGTTCCTTAACCCCTAAAAACAATCATTACATTGTCAATAAAGGGTCAGTCTGTCCTGGATCTGCAGTTTTAGGTTCTGCAACCCCCCAAAACGCTCATTTCATTAAGAATATAGGGTCACTATCCAGGAATCTGCAGTTCTGGGCTCCTTAACCCCTAAAAAAATTTCATTTCATTGTAATTAAAGGGCCAGTCTGTTCAGAATCTGCAGTTCTGGGTTCTATAACCCCCTAAGAAGCTAATCTCATTGTAAATTAAAGGTCAATATGTCCAAGAACTGCAGCTCTGAGTTCCTTAACCCCTAAAAATGTTTGTTTCGTTAAGAATAGAGGGTCAGTCTGACCAGAATCTGCAGTTTTGGGTTCTATACCCCCCCCCCCCCTCCCCCCCCCCAAACAACTTCATTTAATTATGACTTAGAGGGTCAATCTGTCCAAAATCTGCAGTTCTGGGCTCTATAAAATAAAGGCTCAGTCTGTTCTGGATCTGCAGTTCTGGGGTCTGTTACCCTCCAAAAAACTTCATTTCATTATGACTAGAGGGTCAGTCTGTCCTGGATCTGCAGTTCTGGGTTCCGTAACCCCCTAAAAACTGTATTTTATTGTGACTAGATGATCAGTCTGTCCAGAATAACTGTTACCCTCCAAAAAGCTCATTTAATTATGATTTGAGGGTCAGTCTGTCCAGGAACTGCATTTCTGAGTTCCATAACCCCTAAGAAGCTAATCTCATTGTAAATAAAGGGTCAATATGTCCTGGATCTGCGCTCTAGGTTCCACAACCCCTAAAAAAATTCATTTCATTGTAAATAGAGGGTCACTCTGTCCAGAATCTACAGTTCTGGGCTCCTTAACCCCTAAAAACGCTCATTTCATTAAGAATATACGGTCACTATCCAGGAATCTGCACTTCTGGGTTCCGTAACCCCTAAAAAAGTTCATTTCATTAAGAATATAGGGTCCATCTGTCCTGAATCTGCAGTTCTGAGTTCTGTAATCCCCAGAAAAGTTCACGTCTGGATGAGCGGACACTCGGATGAATCCTGCTTCCCCATCCTGTGGAGATCTTTTTGGTGTAAACGAGTGGTTGTGACCATCCTGGACCTGCAGCCCTGTGTTTGGCGTCGTCAGCAGTAGAGGGTAGAAGGTGTCCAGCTCCAGCAGTCCACCTCTGTGTGCTGAGAGGTTCCGAGTCCTGCTGAAGTCCGGCCCGGTGTGACCGTGTCGTGTCCCGTGACCATGATGGGGGAACATCTCAGTATGAACAGAGGAGTCCAGATGGAGGAGGTCAGTCCTCCTTAGCCTCCGTGAGGTCCATTTCCGTGTGCACGGCCGCTTCTGAATCCGTCCTGCATCTTTTATTGGGCCGTTCCGCGTTCTGGGGTTCGTGCGGGCGCTTCAGCGAGCCGTTCCTGTCGCAGCCGTTGGAGTCGCGGCTCTTCTCGGCTCGCTCCGACGGCGGGTTCTCACATTTTGGCTTGGTGCTGGGGAGGGAACCTTGGGAGTCTGAGTTTGGGGTGCAGCTGTGGACACCTGAAATAACCGTGAAGAAATCCCTTTATTTAAGGAACAACATTATCCAACACTCGTATGAACTGTAATTGGCTCCCTAATGACTGCAATGATCACCTTTAGGTCATAAAGGTGGTTGTGAGAAGGTTACTAGGTGTTGTGTTGTAGCACCCCAGGTGGTTACTGGAGTATTAGTAGCTGTGTGATGTGGTATTTCTGGTTACTAGTGTGTTGCTAGGTGTTTGTGGATTTCCAGGTGGTTACTAGGGTTATGTATTCATGTGGTTGCTAAAATGTTGCTAGGTTCCTGCTGTGGTTACTAGTGTGTTGCTAGGTGTTTGCTTATGTATTTCTGGTAGTTACTAGTGTGTTGGTAAAAGTTTGCTTAGGTTTTCCTGGTAGCCTAGCGGTTAATGTACTGAGCTAGCAATCATAATGTTGCCAGTTCAAGCCTCACTATCATCAAGTTGCCACTGTTGGGCCCTTGAGCGAGGCCCTTAACCCTCAATTGCTTAGACTGTATACTGTCACAGTACTGTGAGTCGCTTCGGTGTTTGTGGATTTCCAGGAGGTTACTTGGGTATCGCTAGCTATGGGCTATGGTATTTTTAGATTGTTACTAGGTGGTATTATAGGTGGTTAATAGGGTGTTGCTAGGTGTTTGCTAATATATTCCTAGTCATTATTAGTGTGTTGCTAAGATTTTGCTGTGGTATTTTAGGGGTTACTAGTGTGTCTCTAGGTGCTTGCTGTGGTACTGTCGGGTGGTTACTGGGGTTTTGGGGTGTTTGGTATGGTATTTTTAGACTGTTGCTAAAATGTTACTAGGTTTTGGTTATGGTATTGTAGGGTGTTTGGCTAAGGCATGCTAGTGGCAACTATTGTGTTGCTAGGTGTTTACTAAGGTTTTCCAGGTGGTTACTAGTGTGTTGTTAGGTGTTTGCTATGGTACTTCAGGTGGTTACTAGTGTGTTGTTAGGTGTTTGCTAAGGTTTTCCAGGTGGTTACTAGTGTGTTGTTAGGTGTTTGCTAAGGTTTTCCAGGTGGTTACTAGTGTGTTGTTAGGTGTTTGCTATGGTACTTCAGGTGGTTACTAGTGTGTTAGGTGTTTGCTATGGGTTTCCAGGTGGTTACTAGTGTGTTAGGTGTTTGCTAGTATATCAGATGGTTACTAGTGTGTTAGGTGTTTGCTAGTATATCAGATGGTTACTAGTGTGTTAGGTGTTTGCTAGTATATCAGATGGTTACTAGTGTGTTAGGTGTTTGCTATTGGTTTCCAGGTGGTTACTAGTATGTTGTTAGGTGTTTGCTAGTATATCATATGGTTACTTGTGTTGTTAGGTGTTTGCTATGGGTTTCCAGGTGGTTACTAGTGTGTTGTTAGGTGTTTGCTAGTATATCAGATGGTTACTAGTGTGTTGTTAGGTGTTTGCTAGTATATCAGATGGTTACTAGTGTGTTAGGTGTTTGCTATGGGTTTCCAGGTGGTTACTAGTGTGTTGTTAGGTGTTTGCTAGTATATCAGATGGTTACTAGTGTGTTGTTAGGTGTTTGCTATGGGTTTCCAGGTGGTTACTAGTATGTTGTTAGGTGTTTGCTAGTATATCAGATGGTTACTAGTGTGTTAGGTGTTTGCTATGGGTTTCCAGGTGGTTACTAGTGTGTTAGGTGTTTGCTATGGGTTTCCAGGTGGTTACTAGTATGTTGTTAGGTGTTTGCTAGTATATCAGGTGGTTACTAGTATGTTGTTAGGTGTTTGCTAGTATATCAGATGGTTACTAGTGTGTTAGGTGTTTGCTAGTATATCAGATGGTTACTACTGTGTTGGGTGTTTGCTAGTATATCAGGTGGTTACTAGTGTGTTGTTAGGTGTTTGCTAGTATATCAGATGGTTACTAGTGTGTTAGGTGTTTGCTATGGGTTTCCAGGTGGTTACTAGTGTGTTAGGTGTTTGCTAGTATATCAGATGGTTACTAGTGTGTTAGGTGTTTGCTATGGGTTTCCAGGTGGTTACTAGTGTGTTGTTAGGTGTTTGCTAGTATATCAGATGGTTACTAGTATGTTGTTAGGTGTTTGCTATGGTATTTCAGGTGGTTACTAGTATGTTGTTAGGTGTTTGCTAGTATATCAGATGGTTACTAGTATGTTAGGTGTTTGCTATGGTATTTCAGGTGGTTACTAGTGTGTTAGGTGTTTGCTAGTATATCAGGTGGTTACTAGTGTGTTGTTAGGTGTTTGCTATGGGTTTCCAGGTGGTTTCTAGTGTGTTGTTAGGTGTTTGCTAGTATATCAGATGGTTACTAGTATGTTAGGTGTTTGCTAGTATATCAGATGGTTACTAGTGTGTTAGGTGTTTGCTATGGGTTTCCAGGTGGTTTCTAGTGTGTTGTTAGGTGTTTGCTAGTATATCAGATGGTTACTAGTATGTTGTTAGGTGTTTGCTAGTATATCAGGTGGTTACTAGTGTGTTAGGTGTTTGCTATGGTATTTCAGGTGGTTACTAGTGTGTTGTTAGGTGTTTGCTAGTATATCAGATGGTTACTAGTGTGTTAGGTGTTTGCTATGGGTTTCCAGGTGGTTACTAGTGTGTTGTTAGGTGTTTGCTATGGTATTTCAGGTGGTTACTAGTGTGTTGTTAGGTGTTTGCTAGTATATCAGATGGTTACTAGTATGTTGTTAGGTGTTTGCTAGTATATCAGATGGTTACTAGTATGTTGTTAGGTGTTTGCTAGTATATCAGATGGTTACTAGTGTGTTAGGTGTTTGCTATGGGTTTCCAGGTGGTTTCTAGTGTGTTGTTAGGTGTTTGCTAGTATATCAGATGGTTACTAGTGTGTTGTTAGGTGTTTGCTAGTATATCAGATGGTTACTAGTATGTTGTTAGGTGTTTGCTAGTATATCAGGTGGTTACTAGTGTGTTGTTAGGTGTTTGCTATGGGTTTCCAGGTGGTTTCTAGTGTGTTGTTAGGTGTTTGCTAGTATATCAGATGGTTACTAGTGTGTTAGGTGTTTGCTATGGGTTTCCAGGTGGTTTCTAGTGTGTTGTTAGGTGTTTGCTAGTATATCAGATGGTTACTAGTGTGTTGTTAGGTGTTTGCTAGTATATCAGATGGTTACTAGTATGTTGTTAGGTGTTTGCTAGTATATCAGATGGTTACTAGTGTGTTAGGTGTTTGCTATGGGTTTCCAGGTGGTTTCTAGTGTGTTGTTAGGTGTTTGCTAGTATATCAGATGGTTACTAGTATGTTGTTAGGTGTTTGCTAGTATATCAGATGGTTACTAGTATGTTGTTAGGTGTTTGCTAGTATATCAGATGGTTACTAGTGTGTTAGGTGTTTGCTATGGGTTTCCAGGTGGTTTCTAGTGTGTTAGGTGTTTGCTAGTATATCAGATGGTTACTAGTGTGTTGTTAGGTGTTTGCTAGTATATCAGATGGTTACTAGTATGTTGTTAGGTGTTTGCTAGTATATCAGGTGGTTACTAGTGTGTTGTTAGGTGTTTGCTATGGGTTTCCAGGTGGTTACTAGTATGTTGTTAGGTGTTTGCTAGTATATCAGATGGTTACTAGTGTGTTAGGTGTTTGCTATGGGTTTCCAGGTGGTTTCTAGTGTGTTGTTAGGTGTTTGCTAGTATATCAGATGGTTACTAGTGTGTTGTTAGGTGTTTGCTAGTATATCAGATGGTTACTAGTATGTTGTGAGGTGTTTGCTAGTATATCAGGTGGTTACTAGTGTGTTGTTAGGTGTTTGCTATGGGTTTCCAGGTGGTTTCTAGTGTGTTGTTAGGTGTTTGCTAGTATATCAGGTGGTTACTAGTGTGTTGTTAGGTGTTTGCTAGTATATCAGATGGTTACTAGTGTGTTGGGTGTTTGCTATGGGTTTCCAGGTGGTTACTAGTGTGTTAGGTGTTTGCTAGTATATCAGATGGTTACTAGTGTGTTAGGTGTTTGCTATGGGTTTCCAGGTGGTTACTAGTGTGTTGTTAGGTGTTTGCTAGTATATCAGATGGTTACTAGTGTGTTAGGTGTTTGCTATGGGTTTCCAGGTGGTTACTAGTGTGTTGTTAGGTGTTTGCTAGTATATCAGATGGTTACTAGTGTGTTAGGTGTTTGCTATGGGTTTCCAGGTGGTTACTAGTATGTTGTTAGGTGTTTGCTAGTATATCAGATGGTTACTAGTGTGTTAGGTGTTTGCTATGGGTTTCCAGGTGGTTACTAGTATGTTGTTAGGTGTTTGCTAGTATATCAGATGGTTACTAGTGTGTTAGGTGTTTGCTATGGTATTTCAGGTGGTTACTAGTGTGTTAGGTGTTTGCTAGTATATCAGGTGGTTACTAGTGTGTTAGGTGTTTGCTATGGTATTTCAGGTGGTTACTAGTGTGTTGTTAGGTGTTTGCTAGTATATCAGGTGGTTACTAGTGTGTTGTTAGGTGTTTGCTAGTATATCAGGTGGTTACTAGTATGTTGTTAGGTGTTTGCTAGTATATCAGGTGGTTACTAGTATGTTGTTAGGTGTTTGCTAGTATATCAGGTGGTTACTAGTGTGTTGTTAGGTGTTTGCTAGTATATCAGGTGGTTACTAGTGTGTTAGGTGTTTGCTATGGTATTTCAGATGGTTACTAGTATGTTGTTAGGTGTTTGCTAGTATATCAGGTGGTTACTAGTATGTTGTTAGGTGTTTGCTAGTATATCAGGTGGTTACTAGTGTGTTAGGTGTTTGCTAGTATATCAGGTGGTTACTAGTGTGTTGTTAGGTGTTTGCTAGTATATCAGGTGGTTACTAGTATGTTAGGTGTTTGCTAGTATATCAGGTGGTTACTAGTGTGTTAGGTGTTTGCTATGGTATTTCAGGTGGTTACTAGTGTGTTAGGTGTTTGCTATGGTATTTCAGGTGGTTACTAGTATGTTGTTAGGTGTTTGCTAGTATATCAGGTGGTTACTAGTATGTTGTTAGGTGTTTGCTAGTATATCAGGTGGTTACTAGTGTGTTAGGTGTTTGCTATGGTATTTCAGGTGGTTACTAGTGTGTTGTTAGGTGTTTGCTATGGTATTTCAGGTGGTTACTAGTGTGTTGTTAGGTGTTTGCTAGTATATCAGATGGTTACTAGTATGTTAGGTGTTTGCTATGGGTTTCCAGGTGGTTACTAGGAAGCAGGTCATCACTGTGCTATATGGATGATACATGATGTACTGGTGCGCCCCCGGCTGTAATAACTGGTAATAGCTGTCGTTGTGTTGGTGCTCACCGTTGTGGGTGGAGACATCCTCCTTCTCTAACTGGCTGATAGTGATGGAGGGCGTGGCAGCTCGACTCGATGCTGCACTCTCACTCTCGTCCAGCAGTCGGTCCATGTAATCCCTACAGGGACACGGTGTGAGAGAGTCGGTGTGTATCAATGATCACTAGCACATCACGATATATCGTCCCGACCCTCAGCAGCCGAACACACTGGAGTTGAGTGTATGTATATAACGGCTCTGGATACGTACGTGACCCCCGGATGAAGGTTGTACTTCCTCTTGCCGAGTCGGGTCTGCTGAGCGAAGAAGTCGTAGCGCTCCGATTTCTTCCACATGTAATAGAAGGCGACGCAGTCTCCTACCGACCTCGTCCTGACCTGCAACACGTGACGACATCACCGTTAGCTTCGTTATCGAGCGCGGTATTAACGAGGCCCTTAAACCCAGCGCCTCTCGGTTTACCTTGTTGGCCTGGATGAGGTGGAAATCTTTTCCGTACGCTTTGAGGCCTTGTTCGAACTGTCGACACTCCTCCTCCGTCCACACCAACAGCGCGTCTGGAGACCAACAGAGGCGTTACAACCGCTTATACTCGACGGTTCAGGGTAATTACAATGTGTGTTGCTAGTTGTGAGCTATGGTGTTTTACATTGTTGCCAAAATGTTACTAGTTTGTAATTTCAGGTGGTTACTAAGGTGTTGCTAGGTGTTTATGGATTTTTAGGTGGTTACTAGGGTATTGCTAGCCATGTGCTATGGTATTTCAGATGGTTGCTAGAATGTTACTAGGTGTTGGTTATGATATTGAAGGAGGTTAATACATTGTCACCAGGTGTGTGCTATGGTATTTCAGGTGGTTACTAGTGTGTTGCTAGGTGGTAGTTCTTGTAATTTCAGGTGGTTACTAGTGTGTTGCTAGGAGTTTGCTAAGGTTTCCCTGGAGGTTACTAGTGTGTTGCTAGCCATAATTTCAGATGGTTGCTAGAATGTTACTAGGTGTTGGTTATGATATTGAATTTGGTTAATATATTGCCGCTAGGTGGTAGTTATTGTAATTTCAGGTGGTTACTAGTGTGTTGCTAGGTGTCTGCTAAGGGTTTCTTGGTAGTTACTAGGGTATTGCTTGCTGTGTGCTATGGTATTTCAGATGGTTGCTAGAATGTTACTATGATGCGTCATGGTAATGTAGGTGGTTAATAGGATGTCACTAGGTGGTTGCTATGGTATTTCAGGTGGTTGTTAGAATGTGTTACTTAAGAGTTGGTTTTAGTATTTTAGGTGGTTAATAGGGTGTTGCTAGGGGGTAGTTATGGTATTCCTGGTGGTCACCAATGTGTTGCTAGGTGTGAATTACTAAGTGGTTACTAGTGTATTGTTAGCTGTGTGATATGATATTTCGGATGGTTGCAAGTTTGTGACTAGGTGTTGGTTATGGTATTTCAGGTGGTTACTAGTGTGTTAGGTGTTGGTTATGGTATTTCAGGTGGTTACTAGATTGTTACTAGGTGTTGGTTATGGTATTTCAGGTGGTTACTAGATTGTTACTAGGTGTTGGTTATGGTATTTCAGGTGGTTACTAGATTGTTACTAGGTGGTAGTTATTGTAATTTCAGGTGGTTACTAGTGTGTTAGGTGTTGGTTATGGTATTTCAGGTGGTTACTAGTGTGTTGCTAGGTGTTGGTTATGGTATTTCAGGTGGTTACTAGATTGTTACTAGGTGGTAGTTATTGTAATTTCAGGTGGTTACTAGTGTGTTAGGTGTTGGTTATTGTAATTTCAGGTGGTTACTAGTGTGTTGCTAGGTGGTAGTTATTGTAATTTCAGGTGGTTACTAGTGTGTTAGGTGTTGGTTATTGTAATTTCAGGTGGTTACTAGTGTGTTAGGTGTTGGTTATGGTATTTCAGGTGGTTGCTAGTGTGTTGCTAGGTGTTGGTTATGGTATTTCAGGTGGTTACTAGATTGTTACTAGGTGGTAGTTATTGTAATTTCAGGTGGTTACTAGTGTGTTAGGTGTTGGTTATGGTATTTCAGGTGGTTACTAGATTGTTACTAGGTGGTAGTTATTGTAATTTCAGGTGGTTACTAGATTGTTACTAGGTGGTAGTTATTGTAATTTCAGGTGGTTACTAGTGTGTTAGGTGTTGGTTATGGTATTTCAGGTGGTTACTAGATTGTTACTAGGTGTTGGTTATTGTAATTTCAGGTGGTTACTAGATTGTTACTAGGTGGTAGTTATTGTAATTTCAGGTGGTTACTAGTGTGTTAGGTGTTGGTTATGGTATTTCAGGTGGTTACTAGATTGTTACTAGGTGGTGGTTATTGTAATTTCAGGTGGTTACTAGATTGTTACTAGGTGGTAGTTATTGTAATTTCAGGTGGTTACTAGATTGTTACTAGGTGTTGGTTATGGTATTTCAGGTGGTTACTAGATTGTTACTAGGTGGTAGTTATTGTAATTTCAGGTGGTTACTAGATTGTTACTAGGTGGTAGTTATTGTAATTTCAGGTGGTTACTAGTGTGTTAGGTGTTGGTTATGGTATTTCAGGTGGTTACTAGATTGTTACTAGGTGTTGGTTATTGTAATTTCAGGTGGTTACTAGATTGTTACTAGGTGGTAGTTATTGTAATTTCAGGTGGTTACTAGATTGTTACTAGGTGGTAGTTATTGTAATTTCAGGTGGTTACTAGATTGTTACTAGGTGGTAGTTATTGTAATTTCAGGTGGTTACTAGTGTGTTAGGTGTTGGTTATGGTATTTCAGGTGGTTACTAGATTGTTACTAGGTGGTGGTTATTGTAATTTCAGGTGGTTACTAGATTGTTACTAGGTGGTAGTTATTGTAATTTCAGGTGGTTACTAGATTGTTACTAGGTGGTAGTTATTGTAATTTCAGGTGGTTACTAGATTGTTACTAGGTGGTAGTTATTGTAATTTCAGGTGGTTACTAGATTGTTACTAGGTGGTAGTTATTGTAATTTCAGGTGGTTACTAGATTGTTACTAGGTGGTAGTTATTGTAATTTCAGGTGGTTACTAGTGTGTTAGGTGTTGGTTATGGTATTTCAGGTGGTTACTAGATTGTTACTAGGTGGTGGTTATTGTAATTTCAGGTGGTTACTAGATTGTTACTAGGTGGTAGTTATTGTAATTTCAGGTGGTTACTAGATTGTTACTAGGTGGTAGTTATTGTAATTTCAGGTGGTTACTAGATTGTTACTAGGTGGTAGTTATTGTAATTTCAGGTGGTTACTAGATTGTTACTAGGTGGTAGTTATTGTAATTTCAGGTGGTTACTAGATTGTTACTAGGTGGTAGTTATTGTAATTTCAGGTGGTTACTAGATTGTTACTAGGTGGTAGTTATTGTAATTTCAGGTGGTTACTAGATTGTTACTAGGTGGTAGTTATTGTAATTTCAGGTGGTTATTAGATTGTTACTAGGTGGTAGTTATTGTAATTTCAGGTGGTTACTAGATTGTTACTAGGTGGTAGTTATTGTAATTTCAGGTGGTTACTAGATTGTTACTAGGTGGTAGTTATTGTAATTTCAGGTGGTTACTAGATTGTTACTAGGTGGTAGTTATTGTAATTTCAGGTGGTTACTAGTGTGTTAGGTGTTGGTTATGGTATTTCAGGTGGTTACTAGTGTGTTGCTAGGTGTTGGTTATGGTATTTCAGGTGGTTACTAGATTGTTACTAGGTGGTAGTTATTGTAATTTCAGGTGGTTACTAGTGTGTTAGGTGTTGGTTATTGTAATTTCAGGTGGTTACTAGTGTGTTGCTAGGTGGTAGTTATTGTAATTTCAGGTGGTTACTAGTGTGTTAGGTGTTGGTTATTGTAATTTCAGGTGGTTACTAGTGTGTTAGGTGTTGGTTATGGTATTTCAGGTGGTTGCTAGTGTGTTGCTAGGTGTTGGTTATGGTATTTCAGGTGGTTACTAGATTGTTACTAGGTGGTAGTTATTGTAATTTCAGGTGGTTACTAGTGTGTTAGGTGTTGGTTATGGTATTTCAGGTGGTTACTAGATTGTTACTAGGTGGTAGTTATTGTAATTTCAGGTGGTTACTAGTGTGTTAGGTGTTGGTTATGGTATTTCAGGTGGTTACTAGATTGTTACTAGGTGGTAGTTATTGTAATTTCAGGTGGTTACTAGTGTGTTAGGTGTTGGTTATGGTATTTCAGGTGGTTACTAGATTGTTACTAGGTGGTAGTTATTGTAATTTCAGGTGGTTACTAGATTGTTACTAGGTGGTAGTTATTGTAATTTCAGGTGGTTACTAGTGTGTTAGGTGTTGGTTATGGTATTTCAGGTGGTTACTAGATTGTTACTAGGTGGTGGTTATTGTAATTTCAGGTGGTTACTAGATTGTTACTAGGTGGTAGTTATGGTTACTAGATTGTTACTAGGTGTTGGTTATGGTATTTCAGGTGGTTACTAGATTGTTACTAGGTGGTAGTTATTGTAATTTCAGGTGGTTACTAGATTGTTACTAGGTGGTAGTTATTGTAATTTCAGGTGGTTACTAGTGTGTTAGGTGTTGGTTATGGTATTTCAGGTGGTTACTAGATTGTTACTAGGTGTTGGTTATTGTAATTTCAGGTGGTTACTAGATTGTTACTAGGTGGTAGTTATTGTAATTTCAGGTGGTTACTAGTGTGTTAGGTGTTGGTTATGGTATTTCAGGTGGTTACTAGATTGTTACTAGGTGGTGGTTATTGTAATTTCAGGTGGTTACTAGATTGTTACTAGGTGGTAGTTATTGTAATTTCAGGTGGTTACTAGATTGTTACTAGGTGTTGGTTATGGTATTTCAGGTGGTTACTAGATTGTTACTAGGTGGTAGTTATTGTAATTTCAGGTGGTTACTAGATTGTTACTAGGTGGTAGTTATTGTAATTTCAGGTGGTTACTAGTGTGTTAGGTGTTGGTTATGGTATTTCAGGTGGTTACTAGATTGTTACTAGGTGTTGGTTATTGTAATTTCAGGTGGTTACTAGATTGTTACTAGGTGGTAGTTATTGTAATTTCAGGTGGTTACTAGTGTGTTAGGTGTTGGTTATGGTATTTCAGGTGGTTACTAGATTGTTACTAGGTGGTAGTTATTGTAATTTCAGGTGGTTATTAGATTGTTACTAGGTGGTAGTTATTGTAATTTCAGGTGGTTACTAGATTGTTACTAGGTGGTAGTTATTGTAATTTCAGGTGGTTACTAGATTGTTACTAGGTGGTAGTTATTGTAATTTCAGGTGGTTACTAGATTGTTACTAGGTGGTAGTTATTGTAATTTCAGGTGGTTACTAGTGTGTTAGGTGTTGGTTATGGTATTTCAGGTGGTTACTAGTGTGTTGCTAGGTGTTGGTTATGGTATTTCAGGTGGTTACTAGATTGTTACTAGGTGGTAGTTATTGTAATTTCAGGTGGTTACTAGTGTGTTAGGTGTTGGTTATTGTAATTTCAGGTGGTTACTAGTGTGTTGCTAGGTGGTAGTTATTGTAATTTCAGGTGGTTACTAGTGTGTTAGGTGTTGGTTATTGTAATTTCAGGTGGTTACTAGTGTGTTAGGTGTTGGTTATGGTATTTCAGGTGGTTGCTAGTGTGTTGCTAGGTGTTGGTTATGGTATTTCAGGTGGTTACTAGATTGTTACTAGGTGGTAGTTATTGTAATTTCAGGTGGTTACTAGTGTGTTAGGTGTTGGTTATGGTATTTCAGGTGGTTACTAGATTGTTACTAGGTGGTAGTTATTGTAATTTCAGGTGGTTACTAGTGTGTTAGGTGTTGGTTATGGTATTTCAGGTGGTTACTAGATTGTTACTAGGTGGTAGTTATTGTAATTTCAGGTGGTTACTAGTGTGTTAGGTGTTGGTTATGGTATTTCAGGTGGTTACTAGATTGTTACTAGGTGGTAGTTATTGTAATTTCAGGTGGTTACTAGATTGTTACTAGGTGGTAGTTATTGTAATTTCAGGTGGTTACTAGTGTGTTAGGTGTTGGTTATGGTATTTCAGGTGGTTACTAGATTGTTACTAGGTGGTGGTTATTGTAATTTCAGGTGGTTACTAGATTGTTACTAGGTGGTAGTTATGGTTACTAGATTGTTACTAGGTGTTGGTTATGGTATTTCAGGTGGTTACTAGATTGTTACTAGGTGGTAGTTATTGTAATTTCAGGTGGTTACTAGATTGTTACTAGGTGGTAGTTATTGTAATTTCAGGTGGTTACTAGTGTGTTAGGTGTTGGTTATGGTATTTCAGGTGGTTACTAGATTGTTACTAGGTGTTGGTTATTGTAATTTCAGGTGGTTACTAGATTGTTACTAGGTGGTAGTTATTGTAATTTCAGGTGGTTACTAGTGTGTTAGGTGTTGGTTATGGTATTTCAGGTGGTTACTAGATTGTTACTAGGTGGTGGTTATTGTAATTTCAGGTGGTTACTAGATTGTTACTAGGTGGTAGTTATTGTAATTTCAGGTGGTTACTAGATTGTTACTAGGTGTTGGTTATGGTATTTCAGGTGGTTACTAGATTGTTACTAGGTGGTAGTTATTGTAATTTCAGGTGGTTACTAGATTGTTACTAGGTGGTAGTTATTGTAATTTCAGGTGGTTACTAGTGTGTTAGGTGTTGGTTATGGTATTTCAGGTGGTTACTAGATTGTTACTAGGTGTTGGTTATTGTAATTTCAGGTGGTTACTAGATTGTTACTAGGTGGTAGTTATTGTAATTTCAGGTGGTTACTAGTGTGTTAGGTGTTGGTTATGGTATTTCAGGTGGTTACTAGATTGTTACTAGGTGGTGGTTATTGTAATTTCAGGTGGTTACTAGATTGTTACTAGGTGGTAGTTATTGTAATTTCAGGTGGTTACTAGATTGTTACTAGGTGGTAGTTATTGTAATTTCAGGTGGTTAATAGATTGTTACTAGGTGGTAGTTATTGTAATTTCAGGTGGTTACTAGATTGTTACTAGGTGGTAGTTATTGTAATTTCAGGTGGTTACTAGATTGTTACTAGGTGGTAGTTATTGTAATTTCAGGTGGTTACTAGATTGTTACTAGGTGGTAGTTATTGTAATTTCAGGTGGTTACTAGATTGTTACTAGGTGGTAGTTATTGTAATTTCAGGTGGTTATTAGATTGTTACTAGGTGGTAGTTATTGTAATTTCAGGTGGTTACTAGATTGTTACTAGGTGGTAGTTATTGTAATTTCAGGTGGTTACTAGATTGTTACTAGGTGGTAGTTATTGTAATTTCAGGTGGTTACTAGATTGTTACTAGGTGGTAGTTATTGTAATTTCAGGTGGTTACTAGTGTGTTAGGTGTTGGTTATGGTATTTCAGGTGGTTACTAGATTGTTACTAGGTGGTGGTTATTGTAATTTCAGGTGGTTAATAGATTGTTACTAGGTGGTAGTTATTGTAATTTCAGGTGGTTACTAGATTGTTACTAGGTGGTAGTTATTGTAATTTCAGGTGGTTACTAGATTGTTACTAGGTGGTAGTTATTGTAATTTCAGGTGGTTACTAGTGTGTTAGGTGTTGGTTATGGTATTTCAGGTGGTTACTAGATTGTTACTAGGTGGTAGTTATTGTAATTTCAGGTGGTTACTAGATTGTTACTAGGTGGTAGTTATTGTAATTTCAGGTGGTTACTAGATTGTTACTAGGTGGTAGTTATTGTAATTTCAGGTGGTTACTAGATTGTTACTAGGTGGTAGTTATTGTAATTTCAGGTGGTTACTAGATTGTTACTAGGTGGTAGTTATTGTAATTTCAGGTGGTTACTAGATTGTTACTAGGTGGTAGTTATTGTAATTTCAGGTGGTTACTAGATTGTTACTAGGTGGTAGTTATTGTAATTTCAGGTGGTTACTAGATTGTTACTAGGTGGTAGTTATTGTAATTTCAGGTGGTTACTAGATTGTTACTAGGTGGTAGTTATTGTAATTTCAGGTGGTTACTAGTGTGTTAGGTGTTGGTTATGGTATTTCAGGTGGTTACTAGATTGTTACTAGGTGGTGGTTATTGTAATTTCAGGTGGTTACTAGATTGTTACTAGGTGGTAGTTATTGTAATTTCAGGTGGTTACTAGATTGTTACTAGGTGGTAGTTATTGTAATTTCAGGTGGTTACTAGATTGTTACTAGGTGGTAGTTATTGTAATTTCAGGTGGTTACTAGATTGTTACTAGGTGGTAGTTATTGTAATTTCAGGTGGTTACTAGATTGTTACTAGGTGGTAGTTATTGTAATTTCAGGTGGTTACTAGATTGTTACTAGGTGGTAGTTATTGTAATTTCAGGTGGTTACTAGATTGTTACTAGGTGGTAGTTATTGTAATTTCAGGTGGTTACTAGATTGTTACTAGGTGGTAGTTATTGTAATTTCAGGTGGTTACTAGATTGTTACTAGGTGGTAGTTATTGTAATTTCAGGTGGTTACTAGATTGTTACTAGGTGGTAGTTATTGTAATTTCAGGTGGTTACTAGTGTGTTAGGTGTTGGTTATGGTATTTCAGGTGGTTACTAGATTGTTACTAGGTGGTGGTTATTGTAATTTCAGGTGGTTACTAGATTGTTACTAGGTGGTAGTTATTGTAATTTCAGGTGGTTACTAGATTGTTACTAGGTGGTAGTTATTGTAATTTCAGGTGGTTACTAGATTGTTACTAGGTGGTAGTTATTGTAATTTCAGGTGGTTACTAGATTGTTACTAGGTGGTAGTTATTGTAATTTCAGGTGGTTACTAGATTGTTACTAGGTGGTAGTTATTGTAATTTCAGGTGGTTACTAGATTGTTACTAGGTGGTAGTTATTGTAATTTCAGGTGGTTACTAGATTGTTACTAGGTGGTAGTTATTGTAATTTCAGGTGGTTACTAGATTGTTACTAGGTGGTAGTTATTGTAATTTCAGGTGGTTACTAGATTGTTACTAGGTGGTAGTTATTGTAATTTCAGGTGGTTACTAGATTGTTACTAGGTGGTAGTTATTGTAATTTCAGGTGGTTACTAGTGTGTTAGGTGTTGGTTATGGTATTTCAGGTGGTTACTAGATTGTTACTAGGTGGTGGTTATTGTAATTTCAGGTGGTTACTAGATTGTTACTAGGTGGTAGTTATTGTAATTTCAGGTGGTTACTAGATTGTTACTAGGTGGTAGTTATTGTAATTTCAGGTGGTTACTAGATTGTTACTAGGTGGTAGTTATTGTAATTTCAGGTGGTTACTAGATTGTTACTAGGTGGTAGTTATTGTAATTTCAGGTGGTTACTAGATTGTTACTAGGTGGTAGTTATTGTAATTTCAGGTGGTTACTAGATTGTTACTAGGTGGTAGTTATTGTAATTTCAGGTGGTTACTAGATTGTTACTAGGTGGTAGTTATTGTAATTTCAGGTGGTTACTAGTGTGTTAGGTGTTGGTTATGGTATTTCAGGTGGTTACTAGATTGTTACTAGGTGGTGGTTATTGTAATTTCAGGTGGTTACTAGATTGTTACTAGGTGGTAGTTATTGTAATTTCAGGTGGTTACTAGATTGTTACTAGGTGGTAGTTATTGTAATTTCAGGTGGTTACTAGATTGTTACTAGGTGGTAGTTATTGTAATTTCAGGTGGTTACTAGATTGTTACTAGGTGGTAGTTATTGTAATTTCAGGTGGTTACTAGATTGTTACTAGGTGGTGGTTATTGTAATTTCAGGTGGTTACTAGATTGTTACTAGGTGGTAGTTATTGTAATTTCAGGTGGTTACTAGATTGTTACTAGGTGGTAGTTATTGTAATTTCAGGTGGTTACTAGATTGTTACTAGGTGGTAGTTATTGTAATTTCAGGTGGTTACTAGATTGTTACTAGGTGGTAGTTATTGTAATTTCAGGTGGTTACTAGATTGTTACTAGGTGGTGGTTATTGTAATTTCAGGTGGTTACTAGATTGTTACTAGGTGGTAGTTATTGTAATTTCAGGTGGTTACTAGATTGTTACTAGGTGGTGGTTATTGTAATTTCAGGTGGTTACTAGATTGTTACTAGGTGGTAGTTATTGTAATTTCAGGTGGTTACTAGATTGTTACTAGGTGGTAGTTATTGTAATTTCAGGTGGTTACTAGATTGTTACTAGGTGGTAGTTATTGTAATTTCAGGTGGTTAATAGATTGTTACTAGGTGGTAGTTATTGTAATTTCAGGTGGTTACTAGATTGTTACTAGGTGGTAGTTATTGTAATTTCAGGTGGTTACTAGATTGTTACTAGGTGGTAGTTATTGTAATTTCAGGTGGTTACTAGATTGTTACTAGGTGGTAGTTATTGTAATTTCAGGTGGTTACTAGATTGTTACTAGGTGGTAGTTATTGTAATTTCAGGTGGTTACTAGATTGTTACTAGGTGGTAGTTATTGTAATTTCAGGTGGTTACTAGATTGTTACTAGGTGGTAGTTATTGTAATTTCAGGTGGTTACTAGATTGTTACTAGGTGGTAGTTATTGTAATTTCAGGTGGTTACTAGATTGTTACTAGGTGGTAGTTATTGTAATTTCAGGTGGTTACTAGTGTGTTAGGTGTTGGTTATGGTATTTCAGGTGGTTACTAGATTGTTACTAGGTGGTGGTTATTGTAATTTCAGGTGGTTACTAGATTGTTACTAGGTGGTAGTTATTGTAATTTCAGGTGGTTACTAGATTGTTACTAGGTGGTAGTTATTGTAATTTCAGGTGGTTACTAGATTGTTACTAGGTGGTAGTTATTGTAATTTCAGGTGGTTACTAGATTGTTACTAGGTGGTAGTTATTGTAATTTCAGGTGGTTACTAGATTGTTACTAGGTGGTAGTTATTGTAATTTCAGGTGGTTACTAGTGTGTTAGGTAAGTAGTAAGTAAGTAAGTAAGTAAGTAAAGTTTATTTATATAGCGCTTTTCTAGGACCAAGCCACAAAGTGCTTTACAATGCGGTCAAGTATAATACAATAAAAACACAAAAATTAATAATCATAAAAGCTACACAGTGACATAAAAACATTAATACAATAGCACAAATAAAAATTTTAAATGCACTTTAACTACACATACATACATATACAGTGTATCACAAAAGTGAGTACACCCCTCACATTTCTGCAAATATTTTATTATATCTTTTCATGGGACAACACTATAGACATGAAACTTGGATATAACTTAGAGTAGTCAGTGTACAGCTTGTATAGCAGTGTAGATTTATTGTCTTCTGAAAATAACTCAACACACAGCCATTAATGTCTAAATAGCTGCAACATAAGTGAGTACACCCCACAGTGAACATGTCCAAATTGTGCCCAAAGTGTCAATATTTTGTGTGACCACCATTATTTTCCAGCACTGCCTTAACCCTCCTGGGCATGGAATTCACCAGAGCTGCACAGGTTGCTACTGGAATCCTCTTCCACTCCTCCATGATGACATCACGGAGCTGGTGGATGTTAGACACCTTGAACTCCTCCACCTTCCACTTGAGGATGCGCCACAGGTGCTCAATTGGGTTTAGTCCATCACCTTTACCTTCAGCTTCCTCAGCAAGGCAGTTGTCATCTTGGAGGTTGTGTTTGGGGTCGTTATCTTGTTGGAAAACTGCCATGAGGCCCAGTTTTCGAAGGGAGGGGATCATGCTCTGTTTCAGAATGTCACAGTACATGTTGGAATTCATGTCTCCCTCAATGAACTGCAGCTTCCCAGTGCCAGCAACACTCATGCAGCCCAAGACCATGATGCTACCACCACCATACTTGACTGTAGGCAAGATACAGTTGTCTTGGTACTTCTTACCAGGGCGCCGCCACACATGCTGGACACCATCTGAGCCAAACAAGTTTATCTTGGTCTCGTCAGACCACAGGGCATTCCAGTAATCCATGTTCTTGGACTGCTTGTTTTCAGCAAACTGTTTGCTGGCTTTCTTGTGCGTCAGCTTCCTTCTGGGATGACGACCATGCAGACCGAGTTGATGCAGTGTGCGGCGTATGGTCTGAGCACTGACAGGCTGACCTCCCACGTCTTCAACCTCTGCAGCAATGCTGGCAGCACTCATGTGTCTATTTTTTAAAGCCGACCTCTGGATATGATGCCGAACACGTGGACTCGACTTCTTTGGTCGACCCTGGCGAAGCCTGTTCCGAGTGGAACCTGTCCTGGAAAACCGCTGTATGACCTTGGCCACCATGCTGTAGCTCAGTTTCAGGGTGTTAGCAATCTTCTTATAGCCCAGGCCATCTTTGTGGAGAGCAACAATTCTATTTCTCACATCCTCAGAGAGTTCTTTGCCATGAGGTGCCATGTTGAATATCCAGTGGCCAGTATGAGAGAATTATACCCAAAACACCATATTTAACAGCCCTGCTCCCGATTTACACCTGGGACCTTGACACATGACACCAGGGAGGGACAACGACACATTTGGGCACAATTTGGACATGTTCACTGTGGGGTGTACTCACTTATGTTGCAGCTATTTAGACATTAATGGCTGTGTGTTGAGTTATTTTCAGAAGACAGTAAATCTACACTGCTATACAAGCTGTACACTGACTACTCTAAGTTATATCCAAGTTTCATGTCTATAGTGTTGTCCCATGAAAAGATATAATGAAATATTTGCAAAAATGTGAGGGGTGTACTCACGTTTGTGATACACTGTATATATATACACACAAATACATACACAAACATACACATACACTTTACCAAAGAACGTCAGCCCCATTGCTTAAGATCACTACTCTGAAATGCTAATGAATAAAAATGTGTCTTAAGACATTTCTTGAAGGTTAATGTAGACTCAGAGAGTCTGATATCGAGTGGGAGACTATTCCATAATTGAGGAGCCTGGACAGAAAAAGCACAGTCCCCTTTCCGCCTCTGTTTGGTACGGGGCACAACCAGAAGCTCTTTATTAGATGACCTCAAAGACCTACAACTTTTGTGAGGAACCAGCAATTCACAAATATAATCAGGTGCTTCCCCATGTAGAGCCTTAAAGGTAAGAAGTAAAATTTTTAAATCTATCCTAAATTTTACTTGCAACCAATGAAGTGAGGCCAGCACTGGACTGATGTGGTCTCTACGTCTAGTTTTTGTTAAAAGCCGAGCAGCTGCATTCTGAACCATCTGGAGTCTTGACACAGGCAAGTATACAAAGCATTGCAGTAATCCAGTCGAGATGAAATAAAAGCATGGATGATTTTCTCCAAGTCTTGAAAAGACAAAACCTGTCTAAGCTTTGCAATATTTCTTAGCTGAAGGAAGCAAGACTGAACAAGCTTATTTATATGGGCAGAAAATTGCAAGTGAGAATCAAACACAACACCCAAATTTCTTTAAGTGTTAATTCTTGAACCGAGAGAACCAAGGGCCATCTCCAAATCTCTGGGTATATTGTCTAGACCAACAACTAGAACTTCGGTTTTGTCCTCATTTAATTTAAGAAAATTATAATTCATCCAATTCTTGATAGCTGCAATGCACTCAGTTAGATTGCCTAATCCACTGAATTCATTTCGTTTAACAGAGAGGTACAGTTGCATATCGTCTGCATAAAAATGAAAAGAAATATTAAAACGTCTAATTAAATTACCCAGGGGGAGCATATATAATAAGAATAAAACAGGGCCAAGAATAGAACCCTGAGGTACCCCACAGGTAAAATCAGGTGTTGGTTATGGTATTTCAGGTGGTTACTAGATTGTTACTAGGTGGTAGTTATTGTAATTTCAGGTGGTTACTAGATTGTTACTAGGTGGTAGTTATTGTAATTTCAGGTGGTTACTAGATTGTTACTAGGTGTTGGTTATGGTATTTCAGGTGGTTACTAGATTGTTACTAGGTGGTGGTTATTGTAATTTCAGGTGGTTACTAGATTGTTACTAGGTGGTAGTTATTGTAATTTCAGGTGGTTACTAGTGTGTTACTAAGTGTTTGCTAGCAACACACATTTCACCACGTGGCCGTAGAGAGCCGCAGCTAGCTAACGTGCAAGCTGGGGCCACTTCGTTTCACCCGACAGCGGTAAGTTCCTACAGAGAGCTTTAACACGTGTGGTGGAACACACTGCACTCTCTGTATTCCTCCACCACCCCTACTGATCCCTCGACCTGCCACTAGGAGGTGCTGCTGTAACAGCAAGAGGATTCATAATTCGACCGTGGCTAACGGTGGTGTGGTGTGGTGGGAAGGATGAGAAGCTCATGAGATGATGCAGTGGAAGATCTCACCTCGAGCTGCTTTAACGTTAAACCTGAGTCTGCGCAGAGCTTCTTCAGTGGAGAAGTCACACTTCACCAGTTCATACAGCGCCTGCACACGCGCACACACACACACACACACACACACACACGGTTATACCACTGGTCACCAAATCGTTTACATTTCCTCCAGGGGCCGGTCTCAGGCGGGGAGAGTTACCTGCTCGTTATCTTTGATGTGCGACCCCTCAGGAATGCCGTGGACCCCGGTCTCGTCCCCGGTGCGTCTGCAGGCCTCGGTCAGGAACTCCACCACCGTGTGCTCAGGGAGCATTTCAGGGTTCCACAGTAACTGGTCGTCATACTCGTACACTGGGTAACAAGAGGAGGAGGACAATCACTAGGGGGGGGGGAGCAGAAGAGCTTTAAGAAGCCTCCACTCTTCTGAGAAGGCTTTCCACATGTTCTCGCAGTGTGTCTGTTGGAATGATTGTTCACTCAGTTGGTTACCAGGGTGTTGCTAGGTGTTTCCTAAAGTTTTCCTGATTACCAGGGTGTTAGGTGTTTGCTGAGTTTTTCAGGAGGTTGCTAGGATGTTGTTAGGTGTTTGCTGTCTATTTCCAGGTTATCTGTTGTTGAATGTTATTTGGGTGTTGCTAGCTGTGTGATATGGTATTTCAGGTGGTTGCTACATTGTTACTAGGTGTGTTGGTTATGGTATTGTATGTGGTTAACAGGGTGTTGCTGGGTGTTTGCTAAAAATGACCTGGTGGTTACTAATGTGTTGCTAGGGGGTTTGCTAAGCTTCTAGTGTGTTGTTAGGTGTTTGCTGTGGATTTTTAAGGTCATTTGATGTTGAATGTTGTTCAGTGTTGCTAGCTGTGTGCTATGGTATTTCAGGTGGTTGCTAGCTTGTTACTAGGTGTTGGTTATGGTATTGTATGTGGTTAACAGGGTGTTACTAGGTGTTTGCTATGACATTTCAGGTGGTTACTAGTGTGTTGTTAGGTGTTTGCTGTTTATTTCCAGGTTATTTGTTCCTAAATGTTGTTTGGGTATTGCTAGCTGTGTGCTATGGTATTTCAGGTGGTTACTAGTGTGTTAGATGTTGGTTATGGTATTTCAGGTGGTTAACAGGGTGTTGCTCGGTGTTTGCTATGGTATTTCTGGTGGTTACTAGTGTGTTAGGTGTTGGTTATGGTATTTCAGGTGGTTACTATACTGTTACTAGGTGTTTGCTATGGTATTTCTGGTGGTTACTAGTGTGTTAGGTGTTGGTTATGGTATTTCAGGTGGTTAACAGGGTGTTGCTCGGTGTTTGCTATGGTATTTCAGGTGGTTACTAGTGTGTTAGGTGTTTGTTGTTTATTTCCAGGTTACTTGTTCCTAAATGTTGTTAGGGTGTTGCTAGCTGTGTGCTATGGTATTTCAGGTGGTTGCTAGACTGTTACTAGGTGTTGGTTATGGTATTTCAGGTGGTTAACAGGGTGTTGCTCGCTGTGTGCTATGGTATTTCAGGTGGTTACTAGTGTGCTGTTAGGTGTTTGCTGTGGATTTTAAGGTTATTTGCTGTTACATGTTGTTAGGGTATTACTAGTTGTGTGCTAGATTGTTACTAGGTGTTGCTATGGTATTTCAGGTGGTTGCTAGTGTGTTAGGTGTTAGTTGTGGTATTTCAGGTGGTTAACATGGTGTTGCTAGGCGGTTGCTATGGTATTTCAGGTGGTTGCTAGTACGTTGGTAGGAGTTGACTATGGTATTCAGGTGTTTGCTAAGGTATTCATGGTGGTTACTAGGTGTTGGTTGTGGTATTTCAGGTGGTTAACATGGTGTTGCTAGGCGGTTGCTATGATATTTCAGGTGGTTAACAGGGTGTTGCTAGGCGGTTGCTATGATATTTCAGGTGGTTAACAGGGTGTTGCTAGGTGTTTGCTAAGGTATTCATGGTGGTTACTAGGTGTCTGATGGAATGGAGCTTTTGTGAGGTCTGCATTCAGCATTCCAGTTCATCCCAGATGTGATCACAGTCCCGCTCAGAGAGCACCGGAGATCCGAACCCAGTGTTTATGGCCAGTAGAAGGTGTTTGCACCCTCGTACCTCGTTCGTTCTCTCTGTATCTGCAGAGACCTGAGGGGATCTCAGCCTGGTACATGGAGCCCACCATGATCTCCTGTTCAACACAGAGGGGAGGAGATGTTTATACAGATGTGGAACTAGACACAGGCAGTAAATACTCAGAACTGACGAAGAGGGGGGGGGTGTTTACTTTCTTCCAGTCTTCTGAGGGAACGTAGTCCTCGTCCTCCTCTGATTCTTCATCGCCTTCGTTACCTGTAAACACACAGACACCATCTCAACACCAGCTTCACACTGTAGAGGCGACGCAGATCTGTTTTATGGCTCTACATTTCACAACTCTACATCCCACGAGTCTGTGTATCAAGGGTCTACATCCCATGACTACATGCAACTGCTCTATATTCCAGCGCTCTACATCCCACTGCTCTATGTTCCAGCGCTCTACATCCCACTGCTCTACATTGCAAGACTCCACATCCCACTGCTCTACATTGTCCCACAGCTCTATGTTCCAGCGCTCTACATCCCACTGCTCTATATTACAAGGCTCTACATCCAACTGCTCTATGTTACAGGGCTCTACATCCCACTGCTCTACATTACAAGGCTCTACATCCAACTGCTCTACATTACAAGACTCTACATCCAACTGCTCTACATTGTCCCACAGCTCTATGTTACAGGGCTCTACATCCCACTGCTCTACATTGCAAGACTCTACATCCCACTGCTCTACATTGTCCCACAGCTCTACGTTACAGGGCTCTACATTACAAAGCTCTACATCCCACTGCTCTACATCCCACAGCTCTACGTTACAGGGCTCTACATCCCACAGCTTTACGTTACAGGGCTCTACATTACAAAGCTCTACGTCCCACAGCTCTACGTTACAGGGCTCTACATTACAAAGCTCTACATCCCACTGCTCTATGACCCAAGGCTCTAGGTCCCACAGCTCTAGGTTCCAGGGCTCTACATTACAAAGCTCTACGTCCCACAGCTCTACGTTACAGGGCTCTACATTACAAAGCTCTACATCCCACTGCTCTATGACCCAAGGCTCTACGTCCCACAGCTCTACGTCCCACAGCTCTACGTTACAGGGCTCTACATTACAAAGCTCTACATCCCACTGCTCTATGACCCAAGGCTCTACGTCCCACAGCTCTACGTCCCACAGCTCTACGTTACAGGGCTCTACATTACAAAGCTCTACATCCCACTGCTCTATGTCCCACAGCTCTACGTTACAGGGCTCTACATTACAAAGCTCTACGTCCCACTGCTCTATGTCCCACAGCTCTAGGTTCCAGGTTGTGTTTAGTCAGGAACAGGTTTGATCTGATGAGCTTCATTTCTATCACTGATCTGAACGGTTGAGCCTGAATGACTCTGATTGGCTGTCGCGTTATGACATCACAGTGCAGTTGGTCACATGTTGAAACCAGGGGAAGGGGGGGGGGGGGGGGGGGGCGTGTGTGGTGGGTTGGGTACTGACTGTGGAAGAATCTGCAGTTCTGTGGTCGTATCAGATCCGCCGCACCGCCGCTCTTAGCAGAGAGAGAACGGCTATCCACCACTGACTGAGCGGCTGTGTTCTGAGAGACCTTCATCCCTTCATCCTGCACACACACACACACACACACACACACACACACACACACACACGTTATACACACGTTAT
>NC_085991.1:55185713-55380713 GCF_030014385.1 Trichomycterus rosablanca | reverse complement strand
GTGTGTGTGTGTGTGGAGGTGTGTGTGAGGAGGTGTGGAGGTGTGTGTGTGAGTGGAGGTGTGTGTGTGGAGGTGTGGAGGTGTGTGTGAGGAGGTGTGGAGGTGTGTGTGTGGAGGTGTGTGTGAGGAGGTGTGGAGGTGTGTGTGAGGAGGTGTGGAGGTGTGTGTGTGTGGAGGTGTGGAGGTGTGTGTGTGTGTGTGGAGGTGTGTGTGGAGGTGTGGAGGTGTGTGTGTGTGGAGGTGTGGAGGTGTGTGTGTGTGTGTGGAGGTGTGTGTGTGGAGGTGTGGAGGTGTGTGTGTGTGGAGGTGTGGAGGTGTGTGTGAGGAGGTGTGGAGGTGTGTGTGTGTGGAGGTGTGGAGGTGTGGAGGTGTGTGTGTGTGTGTGTGGAGGTGTGTGTGTGGAGGTGTGGAGGTGTGTGTGTGTGGAGGTGTGGAGGTGTGTGGAGGTGTGTGTGTGTGTGTGGAGGTGTGTGTGAGGAGGTGTGGAGGTGTGTGTGTGAGTGGAGGTGTGTGTGTGTGTGTGGAGGTGTGGAGGTGTGTGTGAGGAGGTGTGGAGGTGTGTGTGTGGAGGTGTGTGTGAGGAGGTGTGGAGGGGTGTGTGTGAGGAGGTGTGGAGGTGTGTGTGTGGAGGTGTGGAGGTGTGTGGAGGTGTGTGTGTGGAGGTGTGTGTGTGGAGGTGGAGGTGTGGAGGTGGAGGTGTGGAGGTGTGTGTGTGAGTGGAGGTGTGTGTGTGGGGAGGTGTGTGTGTGGAGGTGTGGAGGTGTGTGTGTGGAGGTGTGGAGGTGTGTGGAGGTGTGTGGAGGTGTGTGTGTGTGTGTGTGTGGAGGTGTGTGTGAGGAGGTGTGGAGGTGTGTGTGTGTGTGGAGGTGTGTGTGGAGGTGTGTGTGTGGAGGTGTGTGTGGAGGTGTGGAGGTGTGTGTGGAGGTGTGTGTGTGGAGGTGGAGGTGTGGAGGTGGAGGTGTGTGTGTGGAGGTGTGTGTGTGGAGGTGTGTGTGTGTGTGGAGGTGGAGGTGTGTGTGTGGAGGTGTGTGTGGAGGTGTGTGTGTGGAGGTGGAGGTGTGTGTGTGTGTGGAGGTGTGTGTGGAGGTGTGTGTGTGGAGGTGGAGGTGTGTGTGTGGAGGTGGAGGTGTGTGTGTGGAGGTGTGGAGGTGTGTGTGTGTGTGGAGGTGTGTGTGTGTGGAGGTGTGGAGGTGTGGAGGTGTGTGTGTGTGTGTGTGGAGGTGTGTGTGTGGAGGTGTGGAGGTGTGTGTGTGTGGAGGTGTGGAGGTGTGTGTGAGGAGGTGTGGAGGTGTGTGTGTGAGTGGAGGTGTGTGTGTGTGTGGAGGTGTGGAGGTGTGTGTGAGGAGGTGTGGAGGTGTGTGTGTGGAGGTGTGTGTGAGGAGGTGTGGAGGTGTGTGTGAGGAGGTGTGGAGGTGTGTGTGTGGAGGTGTGGAGGTGTGTGGAGGTGTGTGGAGGTGTGTGTGTGGAGGTGTGTGTGTGGAGGTGGAGGTGTGGAGGTGGAGGTGTGGAGGTGTGTGTGTGAGTGGAGGTGTGTGTGTGGGGAGGTGTGTGTGTGGAGGTGTGGAGGTGTGTGTGTGGAGGTGTGGAGGTGTGTGTGTGGAGGTGTGTGTGAGGAGGTGTGGAGGTGTGTGTGAGGAGGTGTGGAGGTGTGTGTGTGTGGAGGTGTGGAGGTGTGGAGGTGTGTGTGTGTGTGTGTGGAGGTGTGTGTGTGGAGGTGTGGAGGTGTGTGTGTGTGTGGAGGTGTGGAGGTGTGTGGAGGTGTGGAGGTGTGTGTGTGTGTGTGGAGGTGTGTGTGAGGAGGTGTGGAGGTGTGTGTGTGAGTGGAGGTGTGTGTGTGTGTGTGGAGGTGTGGAGGTGTGTGTGAGGAGGTGTGGAGGTGTGTGTGTGGAGGTGTGTGTGAGGAGGTGTGGAGGTGTGTGTGAGGAGGTGTGGAGGTGTGTGTGTGTGTGTGTGTGGAGGTGTGTGTGAGGAGGTGTGGAGGTGTGTGTGTGTGTGGAGGTGTGTGTGGAGGTGTGTGTGTGGAGGTGTGTGTGGAGGTGTGGAGGTGTGTGTGGAGGTGTGTGTGTGGAGGTGGAGGTGTGGAGGTGGAGGTGTGTGTGTGGAGGTGTGTGTGTGGAGGTGTGTGTGTGTGTGGAGGTGGAGGTGTGTGTGTGGAGGTGTGTGTGGAGGTGTGTGTGTGGAGGTGGAGGTGTGTGTGTGTGTGGAGGTGTGTGTGGAGGTGTGTGTGTGGAGGTGGAGGTGTGTGTGTGGAGGTGGAGGTGTGTGTGTGGAGGTGTGGAGGTGTGTGTGTGTGTGGAGGTGTGTGTGTGTGGAGGTGTGGAGGTGTGGAGGTGTGTGTGTGTGTGTGTGGAGGTGTGTGTGTGGAGGTGTGGAGGTGTGTGTGTGTGGAGGTGTGGAGGTGTGGAGGTGTGTGTGAGGAGGTGTGGAGGTGTGTGTGTGGTGGAGGTGTGTGTGTGTGTGTGGAGGTGTGGAGGTGTGTGGAGGTGTGTGGAGGTGTGTGTGTGGAGGTGTGTGGAGGTGTGTGTGTGGAGGTGTGTGTGTGGAGGTGGAGGTGTGGAGGTGTGTGTGTGGAGGTGTGTGTGAGGAGGTGTGGAGGTGTGTGTGAGGAGGTGTGGAGGTGTGTGTGTGTGGAGGTGTGGAGGTGTGGAGGTGTGTGTGTGTGTGTGTGGAGGTGTGTGTGTGGAGGTGTGGAGGTGTGTGTGTGTGTGGAGGTGTGGAGGTGTGTGGAGGTGTGGAGGTGTGTGTGTGTGTGTGGAGGTGTGTGTGAGGAGGTGTGGAGGTGTGTGTGTGAGTGGAGGTGTGTGTGTGTGTGTGGAGGTGTGGAGGTGTGTGTGAGGAGGTGTGGAGGTGTGTGTGTGGAGGTGTGTGTGAGGAGGTGTGGAGGTGTGTGTGAGGAGGTGTGGAGGTGTGTGTGTGGAGGTGTGGAGGTGTGTGGAGGTGTGTGTGTGGAGGTGTGTGTGTGGAGGTGGAGGTGTGGAGGTGGAGGTGTGGAGGTGTGTGTGTGAGTGGAGGTGTGTGTGTGGGGAGGTGTGTGTGTGGAGGTGTGGAGGTGTGTGTGTGGAGGTGTGTGGGGTGTGTGGAGGTGTGTGTGTGTGTGTGTGTGGAGGTGTGTGTGAGGTGGTGTGGAGGTGTGTGTGTGTGTGGAGGTGTGTGTGGAGGTGTGTGTGTGGAGGTGTGTGTGGAGGTGTGGAGGTGTGTGTGGAGGTGTGTGTGTGGAGGTGGAGGTGTGGGGTGGAGGTGTGTGTGTGGAGGTGGAGGTGTGTGTGTGGAGGTGTGAGTGTGTGTGGAGGTGGAGGTGTGTGTGTGGAGGTGTGTGTGGAGGTGTGTGTGGAGGTGGAGGTGTGTGTGTGTGTGGAGGTGTGTGTGGAGGTGTGTGTGTGGAGGTGGAGGTGTGGAGGTGGAGGTGTGTGTGTGGAGGTGGAGGTGTGTGTGTGGAGGTGTGGAGGTGTGTGTGTGTGTGGAGGTGTGTGTGTGTGGAGGTGTGGAGGTGTGGAGGTGTGTGTGTGTGTGTGTGGAGGTGTGTGTGTGGAGGTGTGTGTGTGTGGAGGTGTGGAGGTGTGGAGGTGTGTGTGAGGAGGTGTGGAGGTGTGTGTGTGAGTGGAGGTGTGTGTGTGTGTGTGGAGGTGTGGAGGTGTGTGTGAGGAGGTGTGGAGGTGTGTGTGTGGAGGTGTGTGTGAGGAGGTGTGGAGGTGTGTGTGAGGAGGTGTGGAGGTGTGTGTGTGGAGGTGTGGAGGTGTGTGGAGGTGTGTGGAGGTGTGTGTGTGGAGGTGTGTGTGTGGAGGTGGAGGTGTGGAGGTGGAGGTGTGGAGGTGTGTGTGTGAGTGGAGGTGTGTGTGTGGGGAGGTGTGTGTGTGGAGGTGTGGAGGTGTGTGTGTGGAGGTGTGGAGGTGTGTGGAGGTGTGTGGAGGTGTGTGTGTGTGTGTGTGTGGAGGTGTGTGTGAGGAGGTGTGGAGGTGTGTGTGTGTGTGGAGGTGTGTGTGGAGGTGTGTGTGTGGAGGTGTGTGTGGAGGTGTGGAGGTGTGTGTGTGTGTGGAGGTGTGTGTGGAGGTGTGTGTGTGGAGGTGTGGAGGTGTGTGTGTGTGTGGAGGTGTGTGTGGAGGTGTGTGTGTGGAGGTGTGTGTGGAGGTGTGGAGGTGTGTGTGGAGGTGTGTGTGTGGAGGTGGAGGTGTGGAGGTGGAGGTGTGTGTGTGGAGGTGTGGAGGTGTGTGTGTGTGTGGAGGTGTGTGTGTGGAGGTGTGTGTGTGTGTGGAGGTGGAGGTGTGTGTGTGGAGGTGTGTGTGTGTGTGGAGGTGTGTGTGGAGGTGTGTGTGTGGAGGTGTGGAGGTGGAGGTGTGTGTGTGTGTGGAGGTGTGTGTGGAGGTGTGTGTGTGGAGGTGGAGGTGTGGAGGTGGAGGTGTGTGTGTGGAGGTGGAGGTGTGTGTGTGGAGGTGTGGAGGTGTGTGTGTGTGTGGAGGTGTGTGTGTGGAGGTGTGTGTGGAGGTGTGTGTGTGTGTGTTACCTGATTCAGCTCCTCCATCTCGTTGGTGAAGCTGCTATCCTGCATCAGCTCCTCCTCGTCCGCCGTTCTATCTTCATCGTAATCCCTCATCTCAAACTCCACGCTGTCCGAACCTACCGACACCCCTGCAGCACAACCCCCCCCCAACACGAGAGAGGTTACCTATCATCTCACCTATCACCTCACCTATCACCTCACCTATCACCTATCACCTATCATCTCACCTATCACCTCACCTATCACCTCACCTATCACCTCACCCATCACCTATCACCTATCACCTATCACCTATCATCTCACCTATCACCTCACCTATCACCTATCACCTATCACCTATCATCTCACCTATCACCTCACCTATCACCTATCACCTATCACCTATCACCTATCATCTCACCTATCACCTCACCTATCACCTCACCTATCACCTCACCCATCACCTATCACCTATCACCTATCATCTCACCTATCACCTCATCTATCACCTCACCTATCACCTCACCTATCACCTCACCTATCACCTCACCTATCACCTATCACCTCACCTATCACCTCACCTATCACCTCACCTATCACCTCACCTATCACCTCACCCATCACCTATCACCTCACCCATCACCTATCACCTATCACCTATCATCTCACCTATCACCTCATCTATCACCTCACCTATCACCTCACCTCACCTATCACCTGACCTATCACCTATCACCTCACCTATCACCTCACCTATCACCTCACCTATCACCTCACCTATCACCTCACCTATCACCTATCACCTCACCTATCACCTATCACCTCATCTATCACCTCACCTATCACCTATCACCTCACCTATCACCTCACCTATCACCTCACCTATCACCTATCATCTCACCTATCACCTCATCTATCACCTCATCTATCACCTCATCTATCACCTCACCTATCACCTCACCTATCACCTATCACCTCACCTATCACCTAATCTATCACCTCACCTATCACCTCACCTATCACCTATCACCTCATCTATCACCTCACCTATCACCTATCATCTCACCTATCACCTCATCTATCACCTCACCTATCACCTAATCTATCACCTCACCTATCTCATATCACCTCACCTCACCTATCACCTCACCTATCACCTATCTCATATCACCTCACCTCACCTATCACCTCATCTATCACCTCACCTCTCACCTCATCTATCACCTCATCTATCACCTCATCTATCACCTCACCTATCACCTCGCCTATCACCTATCACCTCACCTATCTCATATCACCTCACCTATCACCTCACCTATCACCTATCTCATATCACCTCACCTCACCTATCACCTCACCTCTCACCTCATCTATCACCTCATCTATCACCTCACCTATCACCTCATCTATCACCTCACCTATCACCTATCACCTCACCTATCTCATATCACCTCACCTCACCTATCACCTCCCCTATCACCTCATCTATCACCTCACCTCTCACCTCGTCTATCACCTCATCTATCACCTCATCTATCACCCTCATCTATCACCTCACCTATCACCTATCACCTCACCTATCTCATATCACCTCACCTCACCTATCACCTCATCTATCACCTCACCTATCACCTATCACCTCACCTATCTCATATCACCTCACCTCACCTATCACCTCCCCTATCACCTCATCTATCACCTCACCTCTCACCTCGTCTATCACCTCATCTATCACCTCACCTATCACCTATCACCTCACCTATCTCATATCACCTCACCTCACCTATCACCTCCCCTATCACCTCACCTATCACCTCATCTATCACCTCACCTCTCACCTCATCTACACACGCGAGACTAGATCACACCTTATTTAGCCTGGTATAAATGTCATTATTATATACGTAATTAAAAATAGAAGTTTGTGTATTCGTTCAGAAAGAATGAGTTTGTCCACTAGTGTGACTTACAAGTGTTACAAGTAATTAATGCAGTATTTTTTTTCCCAAGGGCTCACAAACTTTTCCTGCAATGGTTCATAGTTATTCGAACTATGAACACTGTACTCACCTCTCACCTCACCTATCACCTCACCTATCACCTCACCTATCACCTCGTCTATCACCTCACCTATCACCTCACCTATCACCTCACCTATCACCTCACCTATCACCTCACCTATCACCTATCACCTCACCTATCTCATATCACCTCACCTCACCTATCACCTCCCCTATCACCTCATCTATCACCTCATCTATCACCTCGTCTATCACCTCACCTCTCACCTCGTCTATCACCTCACCTATCACCTCACCTATCACCTCACCTATCACCTCATCTATCACCCTCATCTATCACCCTCATCTATCACCTCATCTATCACCTCACCTATCACCTCCCCTATCACCTCACCTCTCACCTCGTCTATCACCTCATCTATCACCTCACCTATCACCTCACCTATCACCTCACCTATCACCTCACCTATCACCTCATCTATCACCTCACCTCTCACCTCATCTATCACCTCACCCTCACCTCATCTATCACCTCACCTCTCACCTCATCTATCACCTCACCTCTCACCTCATCTATCACCTCACCTATCACCTCACCTATCACCTCACCTATCACCTCGTCTATCACCTCACCTATCACCTCACCTATCACCTCACCTATCACCTCATCTATCACCTCACCTATCACCCTCATCTATCACCTCGTCTATCACCTCACCTATCACCTCACCCTCACCTATCACCTCACCTCTCACCTCGTCTATCACCTCGTCTATCACCTCACCTCTCACCTCACCTATCACCTCACCTATCACCTCACCTATCACCTCGTCTATCACCTCACCTATCACCTCACCCTCACCTATCACCTCACCTCTCACCTCGTCTATCACCTCACCTATCACCTCACCTATCACCTCACCTATCACCTCGTCTATCACCTCACCTATCACCTCACCCTCACCTATCACCTCACCTCTCACCTCGTCTATCACCTCACCTATCACCTCACCTATCACCTCACCTTTCACCTCACCTATCACCTCACCCATCACCTCACCTATCACCTCGTCTATCACCTCACCTATCACCTCACCTATCACCTCACCTATCACCTCACCCTCACCTATCACCTCACCTATCACCTCACCTCTCACATCACCTCACCTATCACCTCACCTATCACCTCACCTTTCACCTCACCTATCACCTCACCCATCACCTCACCTATCACCTCACCTATCACCTCACCTCTCACCTCATCTATCACCTCACCTATCACCTCACCTATCACCTCACCTATCACCTCATCTATCACCTCATCTATCACCTCACTTCTCACCTCGTCTATCACCTCACCTATCACCTCATCTATCACCTCACTTCTCACCTCGTCTATCACCTCACCTATCACCTCACCCATCACCTCACCTATCACCTCACCTATCACCTCACCTATCACCTCACCTATCACCTCACCCATCACCTCACCTATCACCTCACCTATCACCTCACCCATCACCTCACCCATCACCTCACCTATCACCTCACCTATCACCTCACCTATCACCTCACCTATCACCTCACCTATCACCTCACCCATCACCTCGTCTATCACCTCACCTATCACCTCACCTCTCACCTCACCTCTCACCTCATCTATCACCTCACCTCTCACCTCATCTATCACCTCACCTATCACCTCATCTATCACCTCACCCATCACCTCATCTATCACCTCACCTCTCACCTCATCTATCACCTCATCTATCACCTCACCCATCACCTCACCTATCACCTCGTCTATCACCTCACCTATCACCTCACCTATCACCTCACCCTCACCTCATCTATCACCTCACCTCTCACCTCATCTATCACCTCACCTCTCACCTCATCTATCACCTCACCTATCACCTCACCTATCACCTCACCTATCACCTCGTCTATCACCTCACCTATCACCTCACCTATCACCTCACCTATCACCTCATCTATCACCTCACCTATCACCCTCATCTATCACCTCGTCTATCACCTCACCTATCACCTCACCCTCACCTATCACCTCACCTCTCACCTCGTCTATCACCTCGTCTATCACCTCACCTCTCACCTCACCTATCACCTCACCTATCACCTCACCTATCACCTCGTCTATCACCTCACCTATCACCTCACCCTCACCTATCACCTCACCTCTCACCTCGTCTATCACCTCACCTATCACCTCACCTTTCACCTCACCTATCACCTCACCCATCACCTCACCTATCACCTCGTCTATCACCTCACCTATCACCTCACCTATCACCTCACCTATCACCTCACCTATCACCTCACCCTCACCTATCACCTCACCTCTCACATCACCTCACCTATCACCTCACCTATCACCTCACCTTTCACCTCACCTATCACCTCACCCATCACCTCACCTATCACCTCACCTATCACCTCACCTCTCACCTCACCTCTCACCTCATCTATCACCTCACCTATCACCTCACCTATCACCTCATCTATCACCTCACTTCTCACCTCGTCTATCACCTCACCTATCACCTCATCTATCACCTCACTTCTCACCTCGTCTATCACCTCACCTATCACCTCACCTATCACCTCACCCATCACCTCACCTATCACCTCACCCATCACCTCACCCATCACCTCACCCATCACCTCACCTATCACCTCACCTATCACCTCACCCATCACCTCACCTATCACCTCGTCTATCACCTCACCTATCACCTCACCTATCACCTCACCTATCACCTCACCCATCACCTCGTCTATCACCTCACCTATCACCTCACCTCTCACCTCACCTCTCACCTCATCTATCACCTCACCTCTCACCTCATCTATCACCTCACCTATCACCTCATCTATCACCTCACCCATCACCTCATCTATCACCTCACCTCTCACCTCATCTATCACCTCATCTATCACCTCACCCATCACCTCACCTATCACCTCGTCTATCACCTCACCTATCACCTCACCTATCACCTCACCCATCACCTCGTCTATCACCTCACCTATCACCTCACCCTCACCTCATCTATCACCTCACCCATCACCTCATCTATCACCTCACCCATCACCTCATCTATCACCTCACCTCTCACCTCACCTATCACCTCATCTATCACCTCACCCATCACCTCATCTATCACCTCACCTCTCACCTCATCTATCACCTCACCCATCACCTCATCTATCACCTCACCTCTCACCTCATCTATCACCTCACCTCTCACCTCATCTATCACCTCACCTCTCACCTCATCTATCACCTCACCTATCACCTCACCTATCACCTCACCCATCACCTCGTCTATCACCTCACCTATCACCTCACTTCTCACCTCGTCTATCACCTCACCTATCACCTCACCCATCACCTCACCCATCACCTCACCTATCACCTCACCCATCACCTCACCTATCACCTCGTCTATCACCTCACCTATCACCTCACCTATCACCTCACCCATCACCTCACCTCTCACCTCATCTATCACCTCACCTATCACCTCACCTATCACCTCACCTATCACCTCATCTATCACCTCACTTCTCACCTCACCCATCACCTCACCTATCACCTCACCTCTCACCTCACCTCTCACCTCATCTATCACCTCACTTCTCACCTCGTCTATCACCTCACCCATCACCTCACCCATCACCTCACCCATCACCTCACCTATCACCTCACCTATCACCTCATCTATCACCTCACCCATCACCTCACCTATCACCTCGTCTATCACCTCACCTATCACCTCGTCTATCACCTCACCTATCACCTCACCTCTCACCTCACCTCTCACCTCATCTATCACCTCACCTCTCACCTCATCTATCACCTCACCTATCACCTCATCTATCACCTCACTTCTCACCTCGTCTATCACCTCACCTATCACCTCACCTATCACCTCATCTATCACCTCACCCATCACCTCACCCATCACCTCATCTATCACCTCACCCATCACCTCACCTATCACCTCGTCTATCACCTCACCTATCACCTCACCTCTCACCTCATCTATCACCTCACCTATCACCTATCACCTCACCTATCACCTCACCTATCACCTCACCTATCACCCTCATCTATCACCTCGTCTATCACCTCACCTCTCACCTCACCCTCACCTCACACCTCACCTATCACCTCACCTATCACCTCGTCTATCACCTCACCTATCACCTCACCTATCACCTCACACCTCACCTATCACCTCACCTCATCTATCACCTCACCTATCACCTCACCTCACCTATCACCTCACCTATCACCTCGTCTATCACCTCACCTCTCACCTCACCCTCACCTCACACCTCATCTATCACCTCATCTATCACCTCACTTTCACCTATCACCTCACCTATCACCTCACCTCTCACCTCACCTATCACCTCATCTATCACCTATCACCTCACCTATCACCTCACCTATCACCTCACCTATCACCTCACCTATCACCTCACCTATCACCTCACACCTCACCTATCACCTCACCTATCACCCTCATCTATCACCTCACCCTCATCTATCACCCTCATCTATCACCTCACCCTCACCTCGTCTATCACCTCACCTCTCACCTCACCTATCACCTCATCTATCACCTCACCTATCACCTCACCCTCACCTATCACCTCACCTATCACCTCACCTATCACCTCACCTATCACCTCACCTATCACCTCACCCTCACCTCATCTATCACCCTCATCTATCACCTCGTCTATCACCTCACCTATCACCTCACCCTCACCTATCACCTCACCCTCACCTCATCTATCACCTCCCCTATCACCTCACCCATCACCTCGTCTATCACCTCACCTATCACCCTCATCTATCACCTCGTCTATCACCTCGTCTATCACCTCACCCTCACCTATCACCTCACCTATCACCTCCCCTATCACCTCACACCTCACCTATCACCTCATCTATCACCTCGTCTATCACCTCGTCTATCACCTCACCCTCACCTCACCTATCACCTCACCTCTCACCTCACCTCTCACCTCACCCTCACCTCATCTATCACCCTCATCTATCACCTCACCTATCACCTCACCCTCACCTATCACCTCACCTCTCACCTCACCTATCACCTCACCTATCACCTCACCTATCACCTCACCTATCACCTCATCTATCACCTCATCTATCACCTCACCTATCACCTCACCTCTCACCTCACCTATCACCTCACCCTCACCTCATCTATCACCCTCATCTATCACCTCACCTATCACCTCACCTATCACCTCATCTATCACCTCATCTATCACCTCACCTATCACCTCACCTCTCACCTCACCTATCACCTCACCCTCACCTCATCTATCACCCTCACCTATCACCTCACCTATCACCTCACCTATCACCTCATCTATCACCTCATCTATCACCTCACCTATCACCTCACCTCTCACCTCACCTATCACCTCACCCTCACCTCATCTATCACCCTCATCTATCACCTCACCTATCACCTCACCCTCACCTATCACCTCACCTCTCACCTCACCTATCACCTCACCTATCACCTCACCTATCACCTCACCTATCACCTCGTCTATCACCTCACCTATCACCTCACCTATCACCTCACCCATCACCTCACCCATCACCTCACCCATCACCTCACCCATCACCTATCACCTCACCTATCACCTCACCTATCACCTCACCTATCACCTCACCTATCACGTCGTCTATCACCTCACCTCTCACCTCATCTATCACCTCACCCATCACCTCACCTATCACCTTACCTATCACCTCACCTATCACCTCACCTATCACCTCACCTATCACCTCGTCTATCACCTCACCTATCACCTCACCTATCACCTCACCTATCACCTCACCTATCACCTCACCCATCACCTCACCCATCACCTCACCCATCACCTCGTCTATCACCTCACCTATCACCTCACCTATCACCTCACCTATCACCTCACCTATCACCTCACCTATCACCTCGTCTATCACCTCACCTATCACCTCACCTATCACCTCGTCTATCACCTCACCTATCACCTCACCTATCACCTCACCTATCACCTCACCTATCACCTCACCCATCACCTCGTCTATCACCTCACCTATCACCTCACCTATCACCTCACCCATCACCTCACCCATCACCTCGTCTATCACCTCACCTATCACCTCGTCTATCACCTCACCCATCACCTCACCCATCACCTCGTCTATCACCTCACCTATCACCTCGTCTATCACCTCACCCATCACCTCACCCATCACCTCGTCTATCACCTCACCTATCACCTCGTCTATCACCTCGTCTATCACCTCGTCTATCACCTCACCCATCACCTCACCCATCACCTCGTCTATCACCTCACCTATCACCTCACCTATCACCTCACCTATCACCTCACCCATCACCTCACCCATCACCTCGTCTATCACCTCACCTATCACCTCGTCTATCACCTCACCCATCACCTCACCCATCACCTCGTCTATCACCTCACCTATCACCTCACCTATCACCTCACCTATCACCTCACCCATCACCTCACCCATCACCTCACCCATCACCTCACCTATCACCTCGTCTATCACCTCATCTATCACCTCACCTATCACCTCACCCATCACCTCACCCATCACCTCGTCTATCACCTCACCTATCACCTCGTCTATCACCTCACCCATCACCTCACCCATCACCTCGTCTATCACCTCACCTATCACCTCGTCTATCACCTCACCCATCACCTCACCCATCACCTCGTCTATCACCTCACCTATCACCTCGTCTATCACCTCGTCTATCACCTCGTCTATCACCTCACCCATCACCTCACCCATCACCTCGTCTATCACCTCACCTATCACCTCACCTATCACCTCACCTATCACCTCACCCATCACCTCACCCATCACCTCGTCTATCACCTCACCTATCACCTCGTCTATCACCTCACCCATCACCTCACCCATCACCTCGTCTATCACCTCACCTATCACCTCACCTATCACCTCACCTATCACCTCACCCATCACCTCACCCATCACCTCACCCATCACCTCACCTATCACCTCGTCTATCACCTCATCTATCACCTCACCCATCACCTCACCCATCACCTCACCCATCACCTCACCTATCACCTCACCTATCACCTCACCCATCACCTCACCTATCACCTCGTCTATCACCTCACCCTCACCTATCACCTCACCTATCACCTCACCTATCACCTCACCTATCACCTCACCTATCACCTCACCCATCACCTCGTCTATCACCTCACCTATCACCTCACCTATCACCTCACCTATCACCTCACCTATCACCTCACCTATCACCTCGTCTATCACCTCACCTATCACCTCACCTATCACCTCACCCATCACCTCACCCATCACCTCGTCTATCACCTCACCTATCACCTCACCTATCACCTCACCTATCACCTCACCTATCACCTCACCCATCACCTCACCCATCACCTCGTCTATCACCTCACCTATCACCTCACCTATCACCTCACCTATCACCTCACCTATCACCTCACCTATCACCTCACCCATCACCTCACCCATCACCTCACCTATCACCTCACCCATCACCTCACCCATCACCTCGTCTATCACCTCACCTATCACCTCACCTATCACCTCACCTATCACCTCGTCTATCACCTCACCTATCACCTCACCTATCACCTCACCTATCACCTCACCTATCACCTCACCCATCACCTCACCCATCACCTCACCTATCACCTCACCTATCACCTCACCCATCACCTCACCTATCACCTCGTCTATCACCTCATCTATCACCTCACCCATCACCTCACCTATCACCTCATCTATCACCTCACCTATCACCTATCACCTATCACCTCACCTATCACCTCACCTATCACCTCACCCATCACCTATCACCTCACCCATCACCTATCACCTATCACCTATCATCTCACCTATCACCTCATCTATCACCTCACCTATCACCTCACCTCACCTATCACCTCACCTATCACCTATCACCTCACCTATCACCTATCACCTCACCTATCACCTATCACCTCACCTATCACCTCACCTATCACCTCACCTATCACCTCACCTATCACCTCACCTATCACCTCACCTATCACCTATCACCTCATCTATCACCTCACCTATCACCTATCACCTCACCTATCACCTCACCTATCACCTCACCTATCACCTATCATCTCACCTATCACCTCATCTATCACCTCATCTATCACCTCATCTATCACCTCACCTATCACCTATCACCTCACCTATCACCTATCACCTCACCTATCACCTAATCTATCACCTCACCTATCACCTCACCTATCACCTATCACCTCATCTATCACCTCACCTATCACCTATCATCTCACCTATCACCTCATCTATCACCTCACCTATCACCTAATCTATCACCTCACCTATCTCATATCACCTCACCTCACCTATCACCTCACCTATCACCTATCTCATATCACCTCACCTCACCTATCACCTCATCTATCACCTCACCTATCACCTCGCCTATCACCTATCACCTCACCTATCTCATATCACCTCACCTATCACCTCACCTATCACCTATCACCTCACCTATCTCATATCACCTCACCTCACCTATCACCTCACCTCTCACCTCATCTATCACCTCATCTATCACCTCACCTATCACCTCATCTATCACCTCACCTATCACCTATCACCTCACCTATCTCATATCACCTCACCTCACCTATCACCTCCCCTATCACCTCATCTATCACCTCACCTCTCACCTCGTCTATCACCTCATCTATCACCTCATCTATCACCCTCATCTATCACCTCACCTATCACCTATCACCTCACCTATCTCATATCACCTCACCTCACCTATCACCTCATCTATCACCTCACCTATCACCTATCACCTCACCTATCTCATATCACCTCACCTCACCTATCACCTCCCCTATCACCTCATCTATCACCTCACCTCTCACCTCGTCTATCACCTCATCTATCACCTCATCTATCACCCTCATCTATCACCTCACCTATCACCTATCACCTCACCTATCTCATATCACCTCACCTCACCTATCACCTCCCCTATCACCTCACCTATCACCTCATCTATCACCTCACCTCTCACCTCATCTATCACCTCATCTATCACCTCATCTATCACCTCACCTATCACCTCGCCTATCACCTATCACCTCACCTATCTCATATCACCTCACCTATCACCTCACCTATCACCTATCACCTCACCTATCTCATATCACCTCACCTCACCTATCACCTCCCCTATCACCTCATCTATCACCTCATCTATCACCTCACCTCTCACCTCATCTATCACCTCACCTCTCACCTCATCTATCACCTCACCTATCACCTCACCTATCACCTCACCTATCACCTCGTCTATCACCTCACCTATCACCTCACCTATCACCTCACCTATCACCTCACCTATCACCTCACCTATCACCTATCTCATATCACCTCACCTCACCTATCACCTCCCCTATCACCTCATCTATCACCTCATCTATCACCTCACCTCTCACCTCGTCTATCACCTCACCTCTCACCTCGTCTATCACCTCACCTATCACCTCACCTATCACCTCATCTATCACCCTCATCTATCACCCTCATCTATCACCTCATCTATCACCTCACCTATCTCATATCACCTCACCTCACCTATCACCTCCCCTATCACCTCACCTCTCACCTCGTCTATCACCTCATCTATCACCTCACCTATCACCTCACCTATCACCTCACCTATCACCTCACCTATCACCTCATCTATCACCTCACCTCTCACCTCATCTATCACCTCACCCTCACCTCATCTATCACCTCACCTCTCACCTCATCTATCACCTCACCTCTCACCTCATCTATCACCTCACCTATCACCTCACCTATCACCTCGTCTATCACCTCACCTATCACCTCACCCATCACCTCACCTATCACCTCGTCTATCACCTCATCTATCACCTCACCCATCACCTCACCTATCACCTCATCTATCACCTCACCTATCACCTATCACCTATCACCTCACCTATCACCTCACCTATCACCTCACCTATCACCTCACCTATCACCTCACCTATCACCTCACCCATCACCTATCACCTCACCCATCACCTATCACCTATCACCTATCATCTCACCTATCACCTCATCTATCACCTCACCTATCACCTCACCTCACCTATCACCTCACCTATCACCTATCACCTAACCTATCACCTCACCTATCACCTATCACCTCACCTATCACCTCACCTATCACCTCACCTATCACCTCACCTATCACCTCACCTATCACCTATCACCTCATCTATCACCTCACCTATCACCTATCACCTCACCTATCACCTCACCTATCACCTATCATCTCACCTATCACCTCATCTATCACCTCATCTATCACCTCATCTATCACCTCACCTATCACCTATCACCTCACCTATCACCTATCACCTCACCTATCACCTAATCTATCACCTCACCTATCACCTCACCTATCACCTATCACCTCATCTATCACCTCACCTATCACCTATCATCTCACCTATCACCTCATCTATCACCTCACCTATCACCTAATCTATCACCTCACCTATCTCATATCACCTCACCTCACCTATCACCTCACCTATCACCTATCTCATATCACCTCACCTCACCTATCACCTCATCTATCACCTCACCTATCACCTCGCCTATCACCTATCACCTCACCTATCTCATATCACCTCACCTATCACCTCACCTATCACCTATCACCTCACCTATCTCATATCACCTCACCTCACCTATCACCTCACCTCTCACCTCATCTATCACCTCATCTATCACCTCACCTATCACCTCATCTATCACCTCACCTATCACCTATCACCTCACCTATCTCATATCACCTCACCTCACCTATCACCTCCCCTATCACCTCATCTATCACCTCACCTCTCACCTCGTCTATCACCTCATCTATCACCTCATCTATCACCCTCATCTATCACCTCACCTATCACCTATCACCTCACCTATCTCATATCACCTCACCTCACCTATCACCTCATCTATCACCTCACCTATCACCTATCACCTCACCTATCTCATATCACCTCACCTCACCTATCACCTCCCCTATCACCTCATCTATCACCTCACCTCTCACCTCGTCTATCACCTCATCTATCACCTCATCTATCACCCTCATCTATCACCTCACCTATCACCTATCACCTCACCTATCTCATATCACCTCACCTCACCTATCACCTCCCCTATCACCTCACCTATCACCTCATCTATCACCTCACCTCTCACCTCATCTATCACCTCATCTATCACCTCATCTATCACCTCACCTATCACCTCGCCTATCACCTATCACCTCACCTATCTCATATCACCACACCTATCACCTCACCTATCACCTCACCTATCTCATATCACCTCACCTCACCTATCACCTCCCCTATCACCTCATCTATCACCTCATCTATCACCTCACCTCTCACCTCATCTATCACCTCACCTCTCACCTCATCTATCACCTCACCTATCACCTCACCTATCACCTCACCTATCACCTCGTCTATCACCTCACCTATCACCTCACCTATCACCTCACCTATCACCTCACCTATCACCTCACCTATCACCTATCTCATATCACCTCACCTCACCTATCACCTCCCCTATCACCTCATCTATCACCTCATCTATCACCTCACCTCTCACCTCGTCTATCACCTCACCTCTCACCTCGTCTATCACCTCACCTATCACCTCACCTATCACCTCATCTATCACCCTCATCTATCACCCTCATCTATCACCTCATCTATCACCTCACCTATCTCATATCACCTCACCTCACCTATCACCTCCCCTATCACCTCACCTCTCACCTCGTCTATCACCTCATCTATCACCTCACCTATCACCTCACCTATCACCTCACCTATCACCTCACCTATCACCTCATCTATCACCTCACCTCTCACCTCATCTATCACCTCACCCTCACCTCATCTATCACCTCACCTCTCACCTCATCTATCACCTCACCTCTCACCTCATCTATCACCTCACCTATCACCTCACCTATCACCTCGTCTATCACCTCACCTATCACCTCACCTATCACCTCACCTATCACCTCATCTATCACCTCACCTATCACCCTCATCTATCACCTCGTCTATCACCTCACCTATCACCTCACCCTCACCTATCACCTCACCTCTCACCTCGTCTATCACCTCGTCTATCACCTCACCTCTCACCTCACCTATCACCTCACCTATCACCTCACCTATCACCTCGTCTATCACCTCACCTATCACCTCACCCTCACCTATCACCTCACCTCTCACCTCGTCTATCACCTCACCTATCACCTCACCTATCACCTCACCTATCACCTCGTCTATCACCTCACCTATCACCTCACCCTCACCTATCACCTCACCTCTCACCTCGTCTATCACCTCACCTATCACCTCACCTATCACCTCACCTATCACCTCACCTTTCACCTCACCTATCACCTCACCCATCACCTCACCTATCACCTCGTCTATCACCTCACCTATCACCTCACCTATCACCTCACCCTCACCTATCACCTCACCTATCACCTCACCTCTCACATCACCTCACCTATCACCTCACCTATCACCTCACCTTTCACCTCACCTATCACCTCACCCATCACCTCACCTATCACCTCACCTATCACCTCACCTCTCACCTCACCTCTCACCTCATCTATCACCTCACCTATCACCTCACCTATCACCTCACCTATCACCTCATCTATCACCTCATCTATCACCTCACTTCTCACCTCGTCTATCACCTCACCTATCACCTCATCTATCACCTCACTTCTCACCTCGTCTATCACCTCACCTATCACCTCACCCATCACCTCACCTATCACCTCACCTATCACCTCACCTATCACCTCACCTATCACCTCACCCATCACCTCACCTATCACCTCACCTATCACCTCACCTATCACCTCACCCATCACCTCACCTATCACCTCACCTATCACCTCACCTATCACCTCACCTATCACCTCACCCATCACCTCGTCTATCACCTCACCTATCACCTCACCTCTCACCTCACCTCTCACCTCATCTATCACCTCACCTCTCACCTCATCTATCACCTCACCTATCACCTCATCTATCACCTCACCCATCACCTCATCTATCACCTCACCTCTCACCTCATCTATCACCTCATCTATCACCTCACCCATCACCTCACCTATCACCTCGTCTATCACCTCACCTATCACCTCACCTATCACCTCACCCTCACCTCATCTATCACCTCACCTCTCACCTCATCTATCACCTCACCTCTCACCTCATCTATCACCTCACCTATCACCTCACCTATCACCTCACCTATCACCTCGTCTATCACCTCACCTATCACCTCACCTATCACCTCACCTATCACCTCACCTATCACCCTCATCTATCACCTCGTCTATCACCTCGTCTATCACCTCACCTATCACCTCACCCTCACCTATCACCTCACCTCTCACCTCGTCTATCACCTCGTCTATCACCTCACCTCTCACCTCACCTATCACCTCACCTATCACCTCGTCTATCACCTCACCTATCACCTCACCCTCACCTATCACCTCACCTCTCACCTCGTCTATCACCTCACCTATCACCTCACCTATCACCTCACACCTCACCTATCACCTCACCCATCACCTCACCTATCACCTCGTCTATCACCTCACCTATCACCTCACCTATCACCTCACCTATCACCTCACCCTCACCTATCACCTCACCTCTCACATCACCTCACCTATCACCTCACCTATCACCTCACCTTTCACCTCACCTATCACCTCACCCATCACCTCACCTATCACCTCACCTATCACCTCACCTCTCACCTCACCTCTCACCTCATCTATCACCTCACCTATCACCTCACCTATCACCTCACCTATCACCTCATCTATCACCTCACTTCTCACCTCGTCTATCACCTCACCTATCACCTCATCTATCACCTCACTTCTCACCTCGTCTATCACCTCACCTATCACCTCACCTATCACCTCACCCATCACCTCACCTATCACCTCACCTATCACCTCACCTATCACCTCACCCATCACCTCACCTATCACCTCACCTATCACCTCACCCATCACCTCACCTATCACCTCGTCTATCACCTCACCTATCACCTCACCTATCACCTCACCTATCACCTCACCTATCACCTCACCTATCACCTCGTCTATCACCTCACCTCTCACCTCACCTCTCACCTCACCTATCACCTCACCCTCACCTCATCTCTCACCTCACCCATCACCTCACCTATCACCTCACCTATCACCTCGTCTATCACCTCACCTATCACCTCACCTATCACCTCACCCATCACCTCGTCTATCACCTCACCTATCACCTCACCTATCACCTCGTCTATCACCTCACCTATCACCTCACCTATCACCTCACCTATCACCTCACCTATCACCTCACCTATCACCTCACCTCACCTATCACCTCACCTATCACCTCACCTATCACCTCACCTATCACCTCACCTATCACCTCGTCTATCACCTCACCTATCACCTCACCTATCACCTCGTCTATCACCTCACCTATCACCTCACCTATCACCTCACCTATCACCTCACCTATCACCTCACCCATCACCTCGTCTATCACCTCACCTATCACCTCACCTATCACCTCACCTATCACCTCGTCTATCACCTCACCTATCACCTCACCTATCACCTCGTCTATCACCTCACCTATCACCTCACCTATCACCTCACCTATCACCTCACCCATCACCTCACCCATCACCTCACCTATCACCTCGTCTATCACCTCACCTATCACCTCACCTATCACCTCACCTATCACCACCCATCACCTCACCTATCACCTCGTCTATCACCTCACCCATCACCTCACCTATCACCTCATCTATCACCTCACCTATCACCTCACCCATCACCTCACCCATCACCTCACCTATCACCTCGTCTATCACCTCACCCATCACCTCACCTATCACCTCATCTATCACCTCACCTATCACCTCACCTATCACCTCACCTATCACCTCACCCTCACCTCATCTCTCACCTCACCCATCACCTCACCTATCACCTCACCTATCACCTCGTCTATCACCTCACCTATCACCTCACCTATCACCTCACCCATCACCTCGTCTATCACCTCACCTATCACCTCGTCTATCACCTCACCTATCACCTCACCTATCACCTCACCTATCACCTCACCTATCACCTCACCTATCACCTCACCTATCACCTCGTCTATCACCTCACCTATCACCTCACCTATCACCTCGTCTATCACCTCACCTATCACCTCACCTATCACCTCACCTATCACCTCACCTATCACCTCACCCATCACCTCGTCTATCACCTCACCTATCACCTCACCTATCACCTCACCCATCACCTCATCTATCACCTCACCCATCACCTCACCTATCACCTCACCTATCACCTCACCTATCACCTCACCTATCACCTCGTCTATCACCTCACCTATCACCTCACCTATCACCTCGTCTATCACCTCACCTATCACCTCACCTATCACCTCACCTATCACCTCACCCATCACCTCACCCATCACCTCACCTATCACCTCGTCTATCACCTCACCTATCACCTCACCTATCACCTCACCTATCACCTCACCTATCACCTCACCTATCACCTCATCTATCACCTCACCTATCACCTCACCCATCACCTCACCCATCACCTCGTCTATCACCTCGTCTATCACCTCACCTATCACCTCACCTATCACCTCACCTATCACCTCACCTATCACCTCACCTATCACCTCACCTATCACCTCACCCATCACCTCACCCATCACCTCGTCTATCACCTCACCTATCACCTCGTCTATCACCTCACCTATCACCTCACCTATCACCTCACCCATCACCTCGTCTATCACCTCACCTATCACCTCACCTATCACCTCACCTATCACCTCGTCTATCACCTCACCTATCACCTCACCTATCACCTCGTCTATCACCTCACCTATCACCTCACCTATCACCTCACCTATCACCTCACCCATCACCTCACCCATCACCTCACCTATCACCTCACCTATCACCTCGTCTATCACCTCACCTATCACCTCACCTATCACCTCACCTATCACCTCACCTATCACCTCATCTATCACCTCACCTATCACCTCACCTATCACCTCACCCATCACCTCGTCTATCACCTCGTCTATCACCTCACCTATCACCTCACCTATCACCTCACCTATCACCTCACCTATCACCTCATCTATTACCTCACCTATCACCTCACCTATCACCTCACCTATCACCTCACCTATCACCTCACCTATCACCTCATCTATCACCTCACCTATCACCTCACCTATCACCTCACCCATCACCTCGTCTATCACCTCGTCTATCACCTCACCTATCACCTCACCTATCACCTCACCTATCACCTCACCTATCACCTCACCCATCACCTCACCCATCACCTCGTCTATCACCTCACCTATCACCTCACCTATCACCTCACCTATCACCTCACCTATCACCTCATCTATTACCTCACCTATCACCTCACCTATCACCTCACCTATCACCTCACCTATCACCTCACCCATCACCTCGTCTATCACCTCACCTATCACCTCACCTATCACCTCACCTATCACCTCGTCTATCACCTCGTCTATCACCTCACCTATCACCTCATCTATTACCTCACCTATCACCTCACCCATCACCTCGTCTATCACCTCACCTATCACCTCGTCTATCACCTCACCCATCACCTCGTCATCTCTTATACTGCACAAACATCAGAAACACTGCAGAACTATACACAGAGGCTCGGAGAGAAGGAAACTACAAGTGTGCAACATTAATCTAACCCAGTACCACAGATCCCACTAACAACATAAATCCCAAGAACCCACCATCATATTATCAAACCACAATAAACAGATAAAGAAGAAGAGTCTTTACCTGGGCTGGAATTCCCCAAGGAGGACTGAAAGAGAACAACAATCCACATCAGAGCATTCATTACTCCCATCATTATACTGCATCACTGCACATATCACACATTACAGCGTGTTCAATACTGTTAACATCACATTTAGATGAGTACAATCCCCATAAAGTAAAGCATTAAAGAACTTAGGGAAGGTCCACCACTGTTCCGGTGTGCACAAAGTGATGCCTATAAAAACATGGCAAAAAACTTGATGAGTTCTGTGAGGAGGAGTTTCAGTTAATGTTCTGGACTAGTAGTAATCAGAAGGTTGCCGGTTCAAGCCCCACCACTGCCAGGTTGCCACTGTTGGGCCCTTGAGCAAGGCCCTTAACCCTCAATTGCTTAGACAGTATACTGTCACAGTACTGTAAGTCGCTTTGGATAAGAAGTATAAGCTAAATGAACACATTCCCTGATCACACCCCAAACTTACAATATAATAATAATACATATATACACCCATCAGCCATAACATTAAAACCACCTCCTTGTTTCTACACTCACTGTCCATTTTATCAGCTCCACTTACCATATAGAAGCACTTTGTAGTTCTACAATTACTGACTGTAGTCCATCTGTTTCTCTACATGCTTTGTTAGCTCCTTTTATGCTGTTCTTTAATGGTCAGGACCCCCACAGGACCCCCACAGAGCAGGTATTATTTAGGTGGTGGATCATTCTCAGCACTGCAGTGACACTGACATGGTGGTGGTGTGTTAGTGTGTGTTGTGCTGGTATGAGTGGATCAGACACAGCAGCGCTGCTGGAGTTTTTAAACACCGTGTCCACTCACTGTCCACTCTATTAGACACTCCTACCTAGTCGGTCCACCTTGTAGATGTAAAGTCAGAGACGATCACTCATCTATTGCTGCTGTTTGAGTCGCTCATCTTCTAGACCTTCATCAGTGGTCACAGGACGCTGCCCACGGGGCGCTGTCGGCTGGGTGTTTTTGGTTGGTGGACTATTCTCAGTCCAGCAGTGACGGTGAGGTGTTTAAACTTCACTCATACCAGCACAACAAACACTAACACACCACCACCACCATGTCAGTGTCACTGCAGTGCTGAGAATCATCCACCACCTAAATAATACCTGCTCTGTGGGGGTCCTGACCATAAAGCATGTAGAGAAACAGATGGACTACAGTCAGTAATTGTAGAACTACAAAGTGCTTCTATATGGTAAGTGGAGCTGTGTGTAGAAACGAGGAGGTGGTTTTAATGTTATGCCTGATCGTACATATCAGTACATATGAGGAAAAATAGATTATTTGAATGAGCTGAACTCTCTGAACTCTCCGAGAGCGTGTAATAATAAATGCGCTGGTGATTTATACGTCTTATATTGTGTATAACGGTGCTATATATATATGAGGATGAGTACGTGTATTCTATAACATGATTAATGCTATATATCAGATTACAAAGAGGAACTTCTGCTCAAGCTTAAATTCAACTCTGAGAATAAAATAAAATAGAATATTACAAGTGTAATCTGAATGATTGTTTTATCTATAACACGAATTATATTATAATTATATTATAGACGTATATAAAGAAGCACCAAAATATACATTTAATATGAATTTAAATTAATAATAAGATAAATGTACAGCTTTATTCCCTCCTGAGCACCTAAACATGATTTAATAATATTATTAATCAAGCCTGATTGTTAAATATTACATTTATTTATATATTTAACGTTTATTTCACTTATATATAAGTAAACTACGTAAATAATGTGATTATTTAGCTCTGCAGCATCATCAGCTCACAAATATCACCTTAAAATAAAAATAATACGCACATAAGACTGAGACACGTATTATATTTACAATAATCTATCAATACTAATAATAAAAAATAACTAATAATAATGATGATGATGCTAAAATGCTAACAGTGCTAATAAGTTTATCTGATCAAACTGACCCAAATCCAACAAGTTTTAATGAGTAAATGAGTCGGATCAGAAGCCCGCAGTGAGGAGTACAGCTCGCCGGTGTGTGAGGAACCCGAGCAGTGGCTCTAATAAACAGAACCGAGCGGATTTCAGCACTTTTATATGATGTTATTTAGCAGAGCTGCTGGAATGATTGAGTTTCTTTCTTACCTCCGCCATATTGGCCTCTCCGAACGCTCGCTGTGTGGACGGGGCATCGCGAGTACCCGGATCTAACCTGCGCCGCTGCTGCTGCGCATGCGCACATGTCCGCTCCGCGTCGCCAGAAGTTTGTGGACGCGAACAATCCTGAACATCGATTATTTACCCTTAAATTACACCCTTCCATTACACCCTTCCATTACACCCTTCCATTACACCCTTCCATTAAACCCTTCTATTAATCCCTTCTATTAATCCCTTCTATTAATCCCTTCCATTACACCCTTCCATTACACCTCTCCATTACACCTCTCCATTAAACCCTTCTATTAATACCTTCTATTAATCCCTTCTATTAATCCCTTCTATTAATACCTTCTATTAATCCCTTCTATTAATCCCTTCTATTACACCCTTCTATTAATACCTTCTATTAATCCCTTCTATTAATCCCTTCCATTACACCCTTCTATTAATCCCTTCTATTAAACCCTTCTATTACACCCTTCTATTAATCCCTTCTATTAATCCCTTCTATTAAACCCTTCTATTACACCCTTCTATTAATCCCTTCTATTAATCCCTTCTATTAATCCCTTCTATTAATCCCTTCCATTACACCCTTCTATTAATCCCTTCTATTAAACCCTTCTATTAATCCCTTCTATTAATCCCTTCCATTACACCCTTCCATTAAACCTCTCCATTAAACCCTTCTATTAATCCCTTCTATTACACCCTTCCATTAATCCCTTCCATTACACCCTTCCATTAAACCCTTAAATTACACCCTTCTATTAAACCCTTAAATTACACCCTTCTATTAATCCCTTCCATTACACCCTTCTATTAATCCCTTCTATTAATCCCTTCCATTACACCCTTCTATTAATCCCTTCTATTAATCCCTTCTATTAATCCCTTCCATTACACCCTTCCATTACACCCTTCCATTAAACCCTTCTATTAAACCCTTCTATTAAACTCTTCCATTACACCCTTCTATCAAACCCTTCTATTAATCCCTTCCATTACACCCTTCCATTAAACCCTTCCATTAAACCCTTCCATTAAAGCCTTCTATTAAACCCTTCCATTAAACCTCTCCATTACACCCTTCTATTAATCCCTTCTATTAAACCCTTCTATTAATCCCTTCTATTAATCCCTTCTATTAATCCCTTCCATTACACCCTTCCATTAAACCTCTCCATTAAACCCTTCCATTACACCCTTCCATTACACCCTTCCATTACACCCTTCCATTAAACCTCTCCATTAAACCCTTCCATTACACCCTTCCATTAAACCCTTAAATTACACCCTTCTATTCAATCCTTAAATTACACCCTTCTATTAATCCCTTCCATTACACCCTTCTATTAATCCCTTCTATTAATCCCTTCCATTACACCCTTCCATTAAACCCTTCCATTACACCCTTCCATTAAACCCTTAAATTACACCCTTCTATTAAATCCTTAAATTACACCCTTCTATTAATCCCTTCCATTACACCCTTCTATTAATCCCTTCTATTAATCCCTTCCATTACACCCTTCCATTACACCCTTCCATTAAACCCTTCTATTAAACCCTTCTATTAAACTCTTCCATTACACCCTTCTATCAAACCCTTCTATTAATCCCTTCCATTACACCCTTCCATTAAACCCTTCCATTAAACCCTTCTATTAAACCCTTCCATTAAACCTCTCCATTAAACCCTTCTATTAATCCCTTCCATTACACCCTTCCATTAAACCCTTCCATTAAACCCTTACTTTAAACCCTTCTATTAAACCCTTACTTTAAACCCTTCTATTAAACCCTTCCATTAAACCCTTCTATTAAACCCTTCCATTAAACCCTTACTTTAAACCCTTCTATTAAACCCTTACTTTAAACCCTTCTATTAAACCCTTACTTTAAACCCTTCTATTAAACCCTTCCATTAAACCCTTACTTTAAACCCTTCTATTAAACCCTTACTTTAAACCCTTCTATTAAACCCTTCCATTAAACCCTTAGATTAAACCCTTCCATTTAACCCGTCTGAGCCTAATTCTGAACCCCAGTCTGGACTGCACACATACACATCCTTCATGTGTCTGTGTGGGTTTACTCCAACCTGGATTGGCTACAGGGCATCGATCCCACTGGCTACAAGGAATTAAACCCAGATTCCCAGGTCCCTGAAACCCTTTTGTGTCCAAAATCACCTTTTCATTGGACACATCTGAACCTACATGTCACAAACAGACCCCTGAGGTATCGTTTTACAACATACGGTGCATTTGGCGAGTATTATATTTACATTTACAGCATTTAGCTGACGCCTTTATCTAAAGTGACTTACAGTACAGTGACAGTATTCATTCTGAACAATTGAGGGTTAAGGGCCTTGCTCAAGGGCCCAACAGCAGCAACCTAACAGTGGTGGGGCTTGAACTAGCGACCTTCTAATTACTAGTCCACTACCTTAACTACTAGTCTACAACCGCCCTACAATACATGGTGTGAATTTGGTGTTGAATGGACATAAAACACCATTTTACCATTAATCTCCACTTAATCACCCAAAATCATCAATTAAAAATATTCAGACCCTTTCTGTGACTCTCAAGATTGTTCTCATGTGCATCCTGTTCCTTTAATGATCCTTGACGAGTGTAGAACTCTACTGGACTCCACCACCAGAGTTTGGACAGACCCACAATTTTCACCAACACATAAGGTCCAAGGAACCAGCAGTGGATCTCCACAATCATATAGTGGCCGGGCGGAGATCTGTACACAAATATAAAACAATTTCTAAGGCTTTGAGTGTTCCCAAGACCACAGTGACGTCAACAATTAAAAAAAAGAAGAAGTGTAGAACCTCTGCTTTATAACCACATCTTATATTTTAGTTTTTATTTTATTAACATTATGAAAACTTTAGTATGAACGTATGATAGGGTGAGAACATTTTGTAATTAAACCACATTTTGGTCAGCGTGGTTCCAAACAGAACAGCTGATTCACAATATTCTAATAATACAAGCAAGTAAAAAAACACAGATAAATAAAACACAAAAACGTACATATACCACTTTTTCACAAAAATACCACGTCCACATATTTATGCCTCTCTGTTCAATATTGACCATTATGGCGCCCAGGTGGCGCAGTTTCTGATTTGGATGTTCCACTAGCACAGAAGAGTAGAAGTGTAAACCAGAGTGTGTTTTAATTTTCTCTACAGCAAGTTCCAGAACAGTTTCCATTATATTATCATCATTATTATTGATTATTATTTGGATGACCTTTGACCGCTTGTCCACGGATGGACGCTTCCGTATTCATCAGACGAATCCTAACAGCCCATTCCACTCAGATCACTGATCCGGTCCACTTTAAACCCGAAACAGTGTTTCTGAAGGTTCTGTTTAGGATTCCCTCTCCTCCTCAGCAGAACTCTCCATAACCTGCTCCTCACGGCCGGGTTCGACTGGGTTCTGTTCCTCTGCAGCTGATCTGAGATCCTCATCTTTCCTCCTGACGTGCTGTTCACCACCGGAAAGCTCTGAGATGAGAATAGAATCCACATCAGATTCATGCACTGTAAACAGTCAGATGCTAAAAGTCTCAGAACCTTCAAACCTTACACTACAACTCAACAACCTCGGGCTTCTCTAAGCAGCCGACTGACTAAGTTTAGCTTAAAATGGTGGAACACCCTACGTAGTGCACTTCACAGGAACGACCAGGGTGAATGGAACGCTCCTACAGAATCGGTGCTGATGGTTGAAAGACGCTTTCTGAACCAATCAGAGCTTCTGATTGTAATTGTTAGTAAGAAATGCTGTTATTTGCATTTATTCGGTTTGCGTCACACAGATGACGTGGTAATGAAACGCTCGATCGGCTTTCTAACGACTTCCTGTTTTACTTCACCACCGGGAAAAGTTTGGAGGTTTTTAATTATAAGCACATTTACAAAATAACGGATTCTGTTCCTAATGGGACACACGCTTATAAATGTAATAGCATCTGGAAGAACAGAAGCTAAGGTAAGCAGCGGTTATGATTGTTTTTTTGCTGTGTTTGGGATTTTGGCCTCTGACTCTAGTATAAAGACTCGTGACTCGACTTGGACTCTAACCTAAAGACTCGTGACTTGACTTGGACTCTAGTAAAAAGACTCATGACTCGACTTGGACTCTAACCTAAAGACTCGTGACTTGACTCACAACCAACCCTTTAGCTTTAACCCTGATGTTTTTATTTAGTAACATAACTGCAGAACTTTGGTCTTCATCACTAATAAACCCTCTATGGAAACATGTAAACAAACACAGCGCATTTCACAACAGTAACCAGCTCAAAACAGATGTTAAAGACACTGACCGTGTGCTGGACGGTTGTTAGCCGGTTGGCGCTGGGTCTCAGGGCTGTGACGATGGTGAGAATCCCGTACAGCAGCGTATAGTGTTTAATATCCATCACCTCCACCTCTACAATACACTCACCTGCCACCAAAACCTGCCTTTATTACCCCAGTGACCATGATGTCAGCACCATAAACCCAGAATAAGGTCCTCCTTATCTTCTGATAATCACACGGCACTCAGACGGCGTGTCAGCAGTGGTGTTGGCTGAACATGACGCCATTTATGGCCAGTAACTCCAATAATCAGACCATGAAACACAGAGTCAGGAAGTCTAGCGAAGGTTTTAGACGTTCATGTAAGTGTGGCGCCTGGTGAAGCCCCGCGCCCGCTAGAATCGGGATTGAACCCAGTATGTAGGATGTGTAACCAAGGTAGAACAACACCGAGGCTATAAAAACACAAACACAAAATGAAAGACGAAAACAACCAGGTTCTCAGAAGGAAGGGAGGAACCCCCCAAAAAACTGGGCACAGCAATGAATGGGTGGCACCCCAAGTCGACAACTGGAGTTCCCATAAAGAGATAAAAGTGTCCTGACCTCAAACACCAGGAGAAAACTGGACCGGATCGAGCTCGGCATTACGGTTCCAAGAGAACTGCAGGTTGCCAACGGAGGAGCCGGCAAATCTGTGGGGAGGAAACCGTTATAAACAAAAACACCTCCACCTGGAGCAAATGAACACTCAACACTCAGTTAAGAGGAGCTGACACGTCAATCATTTACACCTCCACGCCAGAGATGTTCACAAGTCACAAAATACGAGTCCGAGTCGAGTCACGAGTCTTTAGTCTAGAGTCCGAGTCGAGTCACGAGTCAATATAATCTACACAGAACATATATTGTAAATGTAGCGTAGAAATAAAGAAATAATCTGTAAATTCAGATAAAAACAACAACAGATTAGCGAGTGTATTTAGCCGTTTTACTTCGTGTCTTTACTTTCCTCCTCATTGTGTAAATGAATGTAATTTCTGTAACAAGAAGGTTCCAGTTAAAAGCTTCAACTGATACGTTTTGTTTTCATTACAGAACAAAAGCGCTCGATAAATCACGGCACAGCGGCCAAAATCCCAAACACGGCAAAAACATCATAACCGCTGCTTACCTTAGCTTCTGTTCTTCCAGATGCTATTACATTTATAAGCGTGCGTCCCATTAGGAACAGAATCCGTTATTTTGTAAACGTGCTTATAATTAAAAACCTCCAAACTTTTCCCGGTGGTGAAGTAAAACAGGAAGTGGTTAGAAAGCCGATCGAGCGTTTCATTACCGCGTCATCTGTGTGACGCAAACCGAATAAATGCAAATAACAGCATTTCTTACTAACAATTACAATCAGAAGCTCTGATTGGTTCAGAAAGCGTCTTTTAACCATCAGCACCGATTCTGTAGGAGCGTTCCATTCACCCCGGTTGTTCCTGTGAAGTGCACTACGTAGGGTATTCCACCATTTTAAGTGAGATTCTGATCCAAAGGTAACGAGAATGTTCAGATGAAGTGAACTTCAGACGGTGTAGGGAGTAGGGAGCGACGCTTCATCACTACACCGGAAGCTGCTGGAACATTTACACATTGTGTGTGTTGTGGGTTAAGACGGCCGGAGCGTTATTATTATTATTATTATTATTATTATTATTATTATTATTAGAGAGCAGAAAATGACACGTTCAGAATGATGTTGGATCATATATATATATATAATTGTCACACGTAACTAATGTTGCTGACTTTTGTTGTTTACGAGTCATTTTTTGCGAGTCATGAGTCGAGTCGGAGTCATTTGAAACGAGTCCGAGTCGAGTCTGAAGTCACTGTGTGTGCAACTCGGACTCGAGTCCCCATCTCTGCTCCACGCCCCCTCTGCTGACCATATTTGGCAAGGCCGGGGTTTTTGGTCTGTCGGTCCTGGATGATGTGTAGTTGTTTTGAGATGATGTCTGTCGTTAAAAGCACTATACAAGATTCCGTAACCCTTTTCCCCCCAGTTTAGTCGTAGCCAGTTCCTCTTTCTCTGCTGGAGGTATATTCTCCTGACACGCCCTCGTTCCGACATGCGCCCTCCATCGACGCCTACTTTTTCGCCCGTACTTCGGTGCATCGGCGCGTGAGGTCGGTCACGCACTGATCTCCACGTTCCTCCACTTCTGTACAGGTGCCTTACACGGTGCCGAAGACCCCGCCTACTTTTTAGTCCCGTCTTTTCTCACCCAGCAGACCAGTGGCTGAATGTGCCCGCTAGGGGGCGCCCAGCCGACCGGTAGCAGAGCTGAGATCCGAACTCGGGGAGTCCAGAATCCCAGCGCTGGTGCACTGGCGCACTAAGATGACAGAATTTGATTTCAGATTTGATATTTGAAAGACGTATTTATAAAAATAATAAATATAAAGATAAATACTTGCTAAATAGAGATAAATAACTGAATTGTTTTAAAATAACGCATAAATAATTTAAGCAAATTCATACGAAATATGAGTGGACATGCAATTCTACCACTTTACCACTTTTTGAGCCAAAACTGTCCACAGAAACGCGTGTTTTTCTTTCATATTGTAGTCGTGACGCTGTAACCATGGCAACGGGACCGTGTCGAACTCCATTTCCCATAATGCAGCTCTTTGAGTTGACTTTAATCCCGGACGCTGAAGGTTGTACAAGCAGGTGCAGCTCGTGAATCATATTAATCGGTAAGTGTACATTTAGTATTAATAATATAGAATTAAAGGTTGTATACATTATGCGGGGGATTACACGTGTTCTTACGCTTTAATTATTAAACAACAGCTTTCGTTAGACGCATGCAACGTGGTAAACAATTCAAGCTGCTAACATGCTAAAGCTAACAACGCAGCAGCACCGTGTAACGATGTGCGGGGTGCTAACAGTGTTCCGCACAGCCGGTTTTACCATCGAATGTGTGTTGTTTATAATAAAACTGCGTCTCATGACTCCTGGATGATAAAATGTGTGAAGTTTAGGCTGCAGTGTTGTTTAATAGTTTTATTATTTACTGTGTATATGTTATTAAACGTCATTTATTACAACCAACTGTACGGAACACTGTGAATCACTGGTGTTGTCACGATACCAGAGAAAATATCGCGATACCACCACAGCACATACTGCTCCAAATCACGTTATCGCATATATATATACTGTTTATATGCACATGCTTATTATAGAACACTTATAATAACAGCTACACTTCATATTTAAAAGGATGTAGACATCGTTTAGACCTCAAATCGACTTGAATACAATGCAGGCTGTCAAGGGCCTCACATAAGGGCCCAACTGTGGAGACTAAGCTTGGTGGTGGGTCTTAAACCAGCTACCTTCTGATCATCAGTCCAGAACCATAACTGGTGTCCTAATGATTGAGTCCAGGTGTTTCAGCCACACCCCAATCATACCCCTCCGACTTCATGTCAACAGTTTGAGGAAGGTCCTTTCACTGGAACTGAGGGGCCGAGCCCGACTCCTGAGAAACACCCCCACACCATAATCCCCCCCCCCTCCACCACACTCTACACTCGGCACAATACAGTCAGACAGGTGCTCTAGAGTCCAGTGGCGGCGTGCTTTACACCACTGCATCCGGTGATGTAAGGCTCGGATGCAGCTGCTCGGCCATGGAAACCCGTTCCATGAAGCTCTACACACTGTTCCTGAGCTGATCTGAAGGCCACATGAAGGTTGGAGGTCTGTAGTGATGGACTCTGCAGAAAGTTGGTGACCTCTGCGCACTATGTTCCTCAGCATCCGCTGACCCGCTCTGTCCTTTTACGTGGTAACACTCGGTGGCTGAGTCGCTGTCGTTCCCAATCGCTTCCACTTTGTTATACAAGCACTGACAGTCGACTGTGGAATATTTAGTAGTGAGGAAATTTCATCACTGGACTTGTTGTACAGGTGGCATCACGGTACCACGCTGGAGTTCACTGAGCTCCTGAGAGCGACCCGTTCTTTCACTAATGTGTGTAGAAGCGTCTCGGTTTTATACACCTGTGGCCATGGAAGTGATCGGAACACCTGAACTCAATCATTTGGATGGGGGAGTGCCAGGTTGCCACAGTTGGGCCCTTGAGCAAGGCCCTTAACCCTCAATTGCTTAGATTGTTTACTGTCTCAACTGTAAGTCACTTTGGATAGAAGCGTCCGCTAAATGCAGAAAATGTAAATGATGGGTTTGGTGTGGAGGAGCTCCGGTGGCCTGCACAGAACCCTGACCTCAACTCTTACTGAAGATATTTGGGATGAATTAGAATGTTGAGTATGAGCTCAGAACATAAATTTGGGTCCCTGTGTCCAGAACCTTCCAGAACTTCATTCCACCTCCACCAGCCTTCAGAACGTTTGTTTATGAACCTGTTATGGCTGTACGATGGTTGTGAAGGATGTTTCCTCTCTCATAGACTAAAGAAGAACTAGAAGATGGACTCCCCCGATAGCCTCCTCCAGCGGAACGGTCCTGCCGGCTCCGCTTCTACCACGCACCACCGTCCAGACCAGGAGAACGACACCCAAGCACCCGCCGGCGGAGCGGAGACGCAGCCGAAGAGCCACCGCCGCCACAAACGCAGGAAGAAGAAGAACGAGTCGGGCCAGAGAGACGCTGGAGCGGGGTCCGAGCCCACAGATCTACCCAGGAACGCCCCGCCGCCACGGCGACGCAGGACACCCAACCCCAGAGGTGGTGGAGACGCCAGAGGCACAGAGGTGGCGGAGGCACAGACGCAGGGGGTCGGCGAGTCCTCAGGGGCACCCGGAGACGCTGCAGGAGGAGGAGGAGAAGGGAAGAAGAAAAGGAATAAGAAGAAGAAAGCCAAAGTGAAGACGGAGGAGGCGATGGAGGTGCGGGGTCAAGCTGGAGGTGCAGAGAAACCAACGAGAAAACCCAAACCTCAAGGTACTCGAGGTAGAGTTCCATTATTGATGTATTTTTAGCTGGTTATAGGGTGAGGGTTTGACATCCTTGAAACTGGACGTCAGTGGGTTCTGGGAGCGGTGTTGAGTTTTAAAGACGTTGAGTTTCGAGGTATTTTTCCCCATAAGGATGTTTGGAGAACCTGTTAATGCGTCCATGGTCCCGTGGAGCTGCAGATATTTTAGTCTCATGTAAAATAATGAGGTTGTTTTTGACACTTAAACACTGAAAATAACACAAATATAATATAAACACACTGAAATACAATTACTAACAGTTGTATGCTTCTTAATGGTGGAGATACTTGATGTTGGAATACCGTATTCCCTTCAGCACCGGCGCATTCACACGAGAACTAAACGTGACAGCGAGTGAGGAATGTGATTAGTGGAGGAACTTATGAGCAGTAATAATGAAGAGAAGTTTAGTGCTCCTGTCTCCTTCTTTTACTACATTAAACCACGTTAAGCTTTATTTTCAACCAGAAGCGTTTTAGACTCTGCAGGGAGGGTGAAAGAAAACAAACAAATAAATGAACAAACAGAACAAACAAACATAAATGAATAAACAAACAAATAAATAAACAGAACAAACAAATAAACAGAACAAACATAAATAAACAGAACAAACAAACATAAATAAACAAATAAGTAAACGAACAAACATAAATAAAGAAATAAGTAAACAAACATAAATAAACAAATAAGTAAACAAACAAATAAATAAACACAGAACAAACAAATAAATGAATAAACAAACTAATAAATAAATAAGCAGAACAAACAAATAAACAGAACAAACAAATAAATAATCAGAACAAACAAACATAAATAAATAAACAAACAAATAAGCAGAACAAACAAATAAATAAACAAACAGGACAAACAGAACAAACAAATAAATAAACAAACAAATAAACAAACAAATAAATAAACAAACAAATAAGTACACAGACAGAACAAACAAACAAAAATAAATGAATAAACAAACAAACAAATAAATAAACAGAACAAACAAACATAAAAAAAACAACAAATAAATAAGCAGAACAAACAAATAAATAAACAAACAGGACAAACAGAACAAACAAATAAATAAACAAACAAATAAACAAACAAATAAATAAACAAACAAATAAGTACACAGACAGAACAAACAAACAAAAATAAATGAATAAACAAACAAACAAATAAATAAACAGAACAAACAAACATAAAAAAAACAACAAATAAATAAGCAGAACAAACAAATAAATAAACAACAAACAAACAAAATAAATGAATAAACAAGCAAGTAAATAAACAGAACAAACATAAATAAACAAACAAATAAATAAGCAGAACAAATAAGCAGAACAAATAAATAAACAAACAAAACAAACATAAATAAATAAACAAACAAATAAATAAGCAGAACAAATAAATAAACAAACAGAAATAAATGAATAAACAAACACTTGGTGGTGGTGCACCAACGTTTATTATCCTTTAATGAACCAATCAGGCTTTGTGTTTCTTGCAGCAGCCTCTGTGCTTGTGTAAAGCTTGCTTGACTGTGAACAGAGTCACTGGTGTTCCAGCAGCCGAACTAACAAAAAATATACGAACACAGGAAATCGCCTACGAGTCTTGAAGCGTAAACCCCTGCACAACATCCTCTGAGTTTATCGTGACGTGAAGCTTGCTCGACTGTGAACGGTCTCGCATCATGTGCAGAGATACAGTAAGAGAACCTGTTGGATGGACGGACAACCATCTCCGCAGGCTCCACAGATCCACTGTTGAGTAAAGGCACACTGAAAGTTTAGCTAAACAACATGTTACGTCGGGTGAAGGACAGATATCGAAATACCAGCTGTACTGTGAAACATGGTGGCGGCGGCATCAGTGATGTCCATTCCGAATCAAATTCACTTCACAATGACGTCTGCAGGAGGTCCAGGGGTGTGAATAGTTAGAAGAACAACGACTGCTCCTAAACTTACCTCCTAATGTCCGTCTAGTCATCTGTGAAAAAGTATTCGCCCCCTCGTGCTCGATGCGTCCCTGTTGCACAGGTGGTGTTTGGCGACCTCTAGCGCAGGAACAGTTTACTGCAGGAGGTTCAGCTCAGACTCTGAGAGCTGTTGTATGTGTACGTAGGCGTGACCTCGGCGGGACGGACGGACCAGAACCACGGGAGGAACCGGGGACAGAGGAGGCGGGTGTTTGAGGAGTACATGTCTGTTAAAGACGTCTCTGATGGACTGAAGAGAGGACAGCTCATCCAGGTCACACACACACACACACACACACACTTTATAATAACGTATAATGTATAATAATGTGGTGTATGGGAGCGTTTCTAACTGGTGTCTGATTAGGGGCAACTACCTGGGGGGGGGGCAGGTGCACTGGGGCCCATGGTGCACTGCTCATGAGCTCCTAGTTACGCCACTGTGTCTGATCTTGGTATTTTCTGATTGTGGTTGATGTGGCCCTAGTGGGCCCGCTGCTCTAGAGCTAAGAGACAGAGCTAGTAATGTCATAAGTAATGACTTGATGCCGCTGCGACCAAAGACAGCCGTCCGAATACTTCTGGAACACTCTAATACGGGTGCGATTGGGCGTGTCTGATAGAGGGAGGGTCTGATGGGGGTTTCACCTCATTGCTGGCGTTACAGCGACTCCTGCTGTCTGCTCCAGGTGTTGGTACGAGTGGCGGAGGAACACACAGAGCGTAGCGTGTCTCTCTGTGAGAATCCACTGCTGGCTGGTGTAAAGAACATGCAGCGACTTAACCCATGTTGAAGATGGGCGCTAGTGTGCTACTCTCCTCGGGCCAGTGTTTGAGTTTCAGTGTGAGCTCCACTATGAGTCGATAACTGACTGCAGGCCAGCCAGTCTAGCACCCGTACTCTCTTATACACTGTTATAACAGCCCTTTATGTACAGAATCTTTTAATAATGTTAAGGACTGTAGATGGTGAACTTTCTTTATGTTGTTAAATCAAAGCACTCCATTGATTCAGTATGAGACGGCAGCCTAGAGGTTAAGGTACTTTACTAGTAATCAAAAGGTCGCTGGTTCAAGCCCCATCACTGACAAGTTGTCACTGTTGGGCCCTTGAAGGCTTAGACAGTATACTGTCTGTATACAGTGCTGTAAGTCGCTTTGGATAAAAATGTCCACTAATTGCCGGAAATGTAAATATATAATATATAATATAAATATAAATGAAACTGCAGAGACACCGTTATAATGCAGATATAACTGACTGCAGGCCAGCCAGTCTAGCACCCGTACTCTCTCACTATAAAGCCACGCTGTTATATACAGAGATTTTTTTATCAAGGTCTCTGAATCTGTTAATAATGTAAACGTAATAAATAATGATGATGATTGATAATAATTAGGGCCGATTAACGCGCTAAATTGATCGAGATTAAACATTTTAATCAACCTATTTTTATCGGGCTGTTTGTGCCACGTAAATGTGTGTGTCTGTGGTAATTCACGTTCCGTAAAAGTGAACGCTGATTAACAGAACAGAATAAACACAGCCGGAGACCGTGTCGTTTCAGATATCCTCCCTACACACTCGCTCCCTATGCCCCTATAGTGCACTTAACATTCTTAAAGGGCCAGACAATATATTTGTAATTCACATTACACGACAGGTGTGACGTTAGAAAACAACAAACTTTTTCTTAGAATAGCTCTTTTTTAAGGAAAAATAGTTCCTGTGTGAATTACAAGAGCAGGAAAAACTACGGCAGATACAAAAGCCAGAACGGGGGACGCGGCGTGACGTTATTATTACCGTTACTCAACGCTCGTGCCTGATTTACACTGAATATATGAAGCAAATAATATTCGGGTGATTCTTCAATTGGGGGAACTTTTACGTCCCTAGGTTATAAAACTAATATTTTAGGTATTAAAAAGATCATTCATTGCATCACTAAAAAAATTACACACCAAAATAATGATGATTTCCATTTTTTGTGATGATTTAAACATCAATATTTTGCTCCTTTGGCCTTGTCCCCAACCCAGACTTTAAAACTTCTCTGCTCTAATAAAATGCTAAAAAGTGATCAATTCATTATAAAGATCACAATATGAGTTTTATAATAACTTAAATATAAACAAAATATAATTTTTTTTTCATATTTGTACAACCTATGCATATTTGTGAGCAATATATTACTGTCCCCAGCATTATCGTCATTACCGCAGCAGCGTACGGTTTCTGTAGGGAATCATTTGAAGGTAACACTTGTTTATGTTGTAACCATGGAAACAAAGACTCGCAAGGAAGCACATGCCAGCCATGAGAGAAGATTAACATTGTAATGTCTGGAAATGTGAGTAATTTAATCATGTATCACCTGATCATAGAGTATATTTATTCAGCGTCATTACCATTTACATCAGTACGGCAGTACTTTACCAAAAAAAAGAGAAATTTACACATTATTTATATGTATTTAAAGTGCATCTTGTACTAGCTGTTGACTAGCTTTAGCAAATCCATGGCCTAGCTAGTTTTTTTCTTTAAAAAAAGTAAAAATTGTCATTACCGCAACACGTCATTACCAACACATGATGACATTTCGCTGCCACTTCTCAAATAAATATGAAATATTGAAATTCTATATAAGCTCAATTGTAGCCATCATTAAGTCTTCGCTCGACAGCATGTAAACATTATCTGGACATAATTATTATTATCATTATTACTAATTTTATTTTTCAAAAGCTAAGATGGTAAAAAGAGCCCGCAATTGAAGAATCGCTCATACACGTCAGCGCTTGTGTCTTTATTTCCGGCTGAACTGATAAATAAAATGTTGATTTCGGTTGATTTTCGGAATTTTGATTTATAATTTTATGACTTTTTATTAATCTAGATTAATCTCGATTAAAATTTTTAATCACGTGACAGCCCTAATAATAATAATAATAAATATAACTGAAGGAATTTGTGTTGTGTTCAGGCTGCGGTGAGAATAAACCCGAGGAACTACACTGAGGCGTACGTTCCCTCTCCTGTGAGTATCGCTCCTTCATCTCTCTATACGCACTGCTGTGTGGTGGTTTGGGACGGAACCCTTGTGGATCATCAGAACCCTTGGAGAACTGGAACTCCTGTAGACTGGAACTCGAGTAATAATCAATCGACTGTCGTTTTTTCAGCCTTGCTTGCTTACCAGTGTTCACGGTGTCCCGTCCAGCACAAGCGGTGTTCCGATATATTGATAAGTCCTGGCTCTACCCACACCGCTGTTTGATTTTGAAATGCGGTATATTAGAACAAGACACGTTCTCTAAATCTCCATTTTATTTATTTATCCAAGACCAATATCACCCCCGTACAGACGTCGTCTCCCGACTGCTTCCTCGATCACCCCGTCTACCAGATCACAGAGACCAATTCGGGTTGTAGGACTCCGCCGAACCACTGTGGGAGGCATTCTAAACGGCTAAATTAGAGGAACTAGGAACAGCCGTGACTTTTCCCAGAAGCTGCCAGTCTGCTGAGAGTTCTCAAAGAACTGGGTCGGTGTTCCAGACCTGGGATGATCTGGTTGTAGGAACGTTACAGCGATGTGGTGGTGGAGCTACCCTGATGAGCCGTGCGCATGTATGGCCGAAAGTATGTGGCCACCTGACCATGAGCTTGTTGGACGTCCTATTCCTGAATGGGGCGTGTGCCATGTGTACACTTCTAATTGGGGCTTTCCTCGAGATTTTGGAGTGTCTGTGGGAATTTGTTACCATTCCCAGTGTCTGAGTGGAAGGTCTGAGGTTAACTGAGGTTCCTCCACACCGAACTCGTCCAGCTGTGGTCTTTATGGGTCTCGCTTTGTGTGTTGAGGTTCAGTCGTGCCGGAACTGAGAAGGACCTTCCCCAAACTAGTGACACAGAGTTGTATGCACCTGAGAGTAATCACGGTTTCTTTCTGACGTGGCTCAGGATGGGTTGGCGGACGTGTTCCTGGACGGGATGGTAGCTCGGAATCGAGCGCTGAACGGAGATGTAGTGGTGGTGCAGCTTCTCCCTCCTGACCAGTGGAAGGTATCTAATAGATCCCTCACCCTCACACCTACCGTCAGATCCACAGATTGTGTGGTTTTTGCTGGAGTCTTCACGACTCCTGTGTGTTCAGGTGTTGAACGGGGACAGGGGTGAACAGTCGGGTTCGGATAAGAAGAGACCGAGTGAATCCTCCAACCCCGACGTGACTGTGGAAGCTGAGTACAACGATGAGGAGGATGAGGAGGAGGAGGAGGAGGAGGGTGGAGATCTCAGTAAGAAGATGGAGGCAGTAACTCTGACGGATGCCGGTACTCACATATCACCTATACAGTTTCAAAAAAAGTTGGGACAGGTGTATGTTCAGCACAGTGTTCTGTAGAGTTTGTTGTAGGTGTGAAAGTACAATAGTAATCATCTATACCGGCGTGTTTTCAGGTGTTGGTTATGTCTCAGTGTTCCTCTGTTTCTGGTTACAGATTCAGCGGTCACGGCTGAGGGTGGAGAACACTCGGAGAGCCGCGGTTCCTCCGACAGGAACGTTCAGCGCACCGGCAAGGTACAGTGTTCGTCACGGAGAACTCACGGTCACACCTGGAGACCAACACCTTCATACCACAAACCTCAGCTCCATAACACTGGGACAGGATGCTTTACAGTTATATGTTATATACCTGTACAGGTACACTGTCCATTATATCAGCTCCACTTACCATATAGAAGCACTTTGTAGTTCTACAATTACTGACTGTACTCCATCTGTTTCTCTACATGCTTTGTTATGGTCAGGACCCCCACAGAGCAGGTATTATTCAGGTGGTGGATGATTCTCAGCACTGCAGTGACACTGACATGGTGGTGGTGTGTTAGTGTGTGTTGTGCTGGTATGAGTGGATCAGACACAGCAGCGCTGCTGGAGTTTTTAAACCTCACTTTCACTGCTGGACTGAGAATCATCCACCAACCAAAAATATCCAGCCGACAGCGCCCCGTGGGCAGCGTCCTGTGACCACCGATGAAGGTCTAGAAGATGAGCGACTCAAACAGCAGCGATAGATGAGCGATCGACTCCGACTTTACATCTACAAGGTGGACCGACTAGGTAGGAGCGTCTAATAGAGTGGACGGTGAGTGGACACGGTGTTTAAAAACTCCAGCGGCGCCGCTGTGTCTGATCCACTCATACCAGCACAACACACACTAACACACCAGCACCATGTCAGTGTCACTGCAGTGCTGAGAATCATCCACCACCTAAATAATACCTGCTCTGTGGGGGTCCTGACCATAACAAAGCATGTAGAGAAACAGATGGACTACAGTCAGTAATTGTAGAACTACAAAGTGCTTCTATGTGTAGAAACAAGGAGGTGGTTTTAATGTTATGGCTGATTAGTATATAATACAACCCCAATTCCAATGAAGTTGGGACGTTGTGTAAAACATAAATAAAAACAGAATACGATGATTTGCAAATCCTTTTCAACCCATATTCACTTGAATCCACTACAAACACAAAATATTTAATGTTCAAACAGATAAACTTTATTGTGTTTTTGCAAATATTCACTCATTTTGAATTTGATGCCTGCAACACGTTCCAAAGAAGTTGGGACAGGTGCATGTTTACCACTGTGTTACATCACCTTTCCTTTTAACAACACTCAGTAAGTGTTTGGGAACTGAGGACACTAATTGTTGAAGCTTTGTAGGTGGAATTCTTTCCCATTCTTGCTTGATGTACAACTTCAGTTGCTCAACAGTCCGGGGTCTCCGTCGTCGTATTTTGCGCTTCATAACGCGCCACACATTTTCAATGGGAGACAGGTCTGGACTGCAGGCAGGCCGGTCTAGTACCCGCACTCTTTTACTACGAAGCCACGCCGTTGTAACACGTGCAGAAGGTGGCTTGGCATCGTCTCGCTGAAATAAACAGGGACGTCCCTGAAAAAGACGTCGCTCGGATGGCAGCACATGTTGCTCCAAAACCTGTATGTACCTTTCAGCATTAATGGTGCCTTCACAGATGTGCAGGTTACCCCTGCCATGGGCACTAACACCCCCCCCCCCCCCCCCCCCCCCCCCCGTGCCCAGAGAAGCCGGCGGTGTTTCTGGGTGTTGTTGATATATGGCTTTTGCTTTGCATGGTAGAGTTTTAACTTGCACTTGTAGATGGAGCGACGAACTGTGTTCACTGACGATGGTTTTCTGAAGTGTTCCTGAGCCCATGTGGTAATATCCGTTACTGAATGATGTGGGTTTTTAATGCAGTGCCGCCTGAGGGGTCGAAGGTCACGGGCGTTCAGTGTTGGTTTTCGGCCTTGCCGCTCACTTGCACAGATTTCTCCAGATTCTCTGAATCTTTTGATGATATTATGGGCTGTAGATGATGAAATCCCTAAATTCCTTGCAATTGCACGCTGAGAAACGTTGTTCTTAAACTGTTGGACTATTTGCTCACGCAGTTGTTCACAAAGTGTTGAACCTCGCCCCATCCTTGCTAATGAACGACTGAGCCTTTCGGGGACGCTCCCTTTATACCCAATCATGACACTCACCTGTTTCCAATTAACCTGTTCACCTGTGGAATGTTCCAAACAGCTGTTTTCTGAGCATTCCTCAACTCTCCCAGTCTTTTGTTGCCCCTGTCCCAACTTCTTTGGAACGTGTTGCAGGCATCAAATTCAAAATGAGTGAATATTTGCAAAAACACAATAAAGTTTATCCGTTTGAACATTAAATATTTTGTGTTTGTAGTGGATTCAATTGAATATGTGTTGAAAAGGATTTGCAAATCATCCTATTCTGTTTTTATTTATGCTTTACACAACGTCCCAACTTCATTGGAATTGGGGTTGTATGTTATATATGTTATATATCTGTACAGGTGGTGTATATAGTAGAAGAGAAAGTGTTTTACTGTTATATATGTTATATATATCTGTACAGGTGGTGTATATACAGTGTATCACAAAAGTGAGTACACCCCTCACATTTCTGCAAATATTTCATTATATCTTTTCATGGGACGACACTATAGACATGAAACTTGGATATAACTTAGAGTAGTCAGTGTACAGCTTGTATAGCAGTGTAGATTTACTGTCTTCTGAAAATAACTCAACACACAGCCATTAATGTCTAAATAGCTGCAACATAAGTGAGTACACCCCACAGTGAACATGTCCAAATTGTGCCCAAATGTGTCGTCGTCCCTCCCTGGTGTCATGTGTCAAGGTCCCAGGTGTAAATGGGGAGCAGGGCTGTTAAATTTGGTGTTTTGGGTACAATTCTCTCATACTGGCCACTGGATATTCAACATGGCACCTCATGGCAAAGAACTCTCTGAGGATGTGAGAAATAGAATTGTTGCTCTCCACAAAGATGGCCTGGGCTATAAGAAGATTGCTAACACCCTGAAACTGAGCTACAGCATGGTGGCCAAGGTCATACAGCGGTTTACCAGGACAGGTTCCACTCGGAACAGGCTTCACCAGGGTCGACCAAAGAAGTCGAGTCCACGTGTTCGGCGTCATATCCAGAGGTTGGCTTTAAAAAATAGACACATGAGTGCTGCCAGCATTGCTGCAGAGGTTGAAGACGTGGGAGGTCAGCCTGTCAGTGCTCAGACCATACGCCGCACACTGCATCAACTCGGTCTGCATGGTCGTCATCCCAGAAGGAAGCTGACGCACAAGAAAGCCAGCAAACAGTTTGCTGAAAACAAGCAGTCCAAGAACATGGATTACTGGAATGCCCTGTGGTCTGACGAGACCAAGATGAACTTGTTTGGCTCAGATGGTGTCCAGCATGTGTGGCGGCGCCCTGGTGAGAAGTACCGAGACAACTGTATCTTGCCTACAGTCAAGCATGGTGGTGGTAGCATCATGGTCTTGGGCTGCATGAGTGTTGCTGGCACTGGGAAGCTGCAGTTCATTGAGGGAAACATGAATTCCAACATGTACTGTGACATTCTGAAACAGAGCATGATCCCCTCCCTTCGAAAACTGGGCCTCATGGCAGTTTTCCAACAGGATAACGACCCCAAACACAACCTCCAAGATGACAACTGCCTTGCTGAGGAAGCTGAAGGTAAAGGTGATGGACTAAACCCAATTGAGCACCTGTGGCGCATCCTCAAGTGGAAGGTGGAGGAGTTCAAGGTGTCTAACATCCACCAGCTCCGTGATGTCATCATGGAGGAGTGGAAGAGGATTCCAGTAGCAACCTGTGCAGCTCTGGTGAATTCCATGCCCAGGAGGGTTAAGGCAGTGCTGGATAATAATGGTGGTCACACAAAATATTGACACTTTGGGCACAATTTGGACATGTTCACTGTGGGGTGTACTCACTTATGTTGCAGCTATTTAGACATTAATGGCTGTGTGTTGAGTTATTTTCAGAAGACAGTAAATCTACACTGCTATACAAGCTGTACACTGACTACTCTAAGTTATATCCAAGTTTCATGTCTATAGTGTTGTCCCATGAAAAGATATAATGAAATATTTGCAGAAATGTGAGGGGTGTACTCACTTTTGTGATACACTGTATGTTATATATATCTGTACAGGTGGTGTATATAGTAGAAGAGAAAGTGTTTTACTGTTATATATGTTATATACCTGTACAGGTGGTGTATATAGTAGAAGAGAAAGTGTTTTACTGTTATATATGTTATATACCTGTACAGGTGGTGTATATAGTAGAAGAGAAAGTGTTTTACTGTTATATATGTTATATATATCTGTACAGGTGGTGTATATAGTAGATATATTACTGTTATATATATGTTATATATCTGTACAGGTGGTGTATATAGTAGAAGAGAAAGTGTTTTACTGTTATATATGTTATATATATCTGTACAGGTGGTGTATATAGTAGAAGAGAAAGTGTTACTGTTATATATGTTATATATATCTGTACAGGTGGTGTATATAGTGGATATATTACTGTTATATATATGTTATATATCTGTACAGGTGGTGTATATAGTAGAAGAGAAAGTGTTTTACTGTTATATATGTTATATATATCTGTACAGGTGGTGTATATAGTAGAAGAGAAAGTGTTTTACTGTTATATATGTTATATATACCTGTACAGGTGGTGTATATAGTAGAAGAGAAAGTGTTTTACTGTTATATATGTTATATATATATATCTGTACAGGTGGTGTATATAGTAGAAGAGAAAGTGTTTTACTGTTATATATGTTATATATACCTGTACAGGTGGTGTATATAGTAGAAGAGAAAGTGTTTTACTGTTATATATGTTATATATATCTGTACAGGTGGTGTATATAGTAGAAGAGAAAGTGTTTTACTGTTATATATGTTATATATATCTGTACAGGTGGTGTATATAGTAGAAGAGAAAGTGTTTTACTGTTATATATGTTATATATACCTGTACAGGTGGTGTATATAGTAGAAGAGAAAGTGTTTTACTGTTATATATGTTATATATACCTGTACAGGTGGTGTATATAGTAGAAGAGAAAGTGTTTTACTGTTATATATGTTATATACAGTGTATCACAAAAGTGAGTACACCCCTCACATTTCTGCAGATATTTAAGTATATCTTTTCATGGGACAACACTGACAAAATGACACTTTGACACAATGAAAAGTAGTCTGTGTGCAGCTTATATAACAGTGTAAATTTATTCTTCCCTCAAAGTAACTCAATATACAGCCATTAATGTCTAAACCACCGGCAACAAAAGTGAGTACACCCCTTAGTGAAAGTTCCTGAAGTGTCAATATTTTGTGTGGCCACCATTATTTCCCAGAACTGCCTTAACTCTCCTGGGCATGGAGTTTACCAGAGCTTCACAGGTTGCCACTGGAATGCTTTTCCACTCCTCCATGACGACATCACGGAGCTGGCGGATATTCGAGACTTTGCGCTCCTCCACCTTCCGCTTGAGGATGCCCCAAAGATGTTCTATTGGGTTTAGGTCTGGAGACATGCTTGGCCAGTCCATCACCTTTACCCTCAGCCTCTTCAATAAAGCAGTGGTCGTCTTAGAGGTGTGTTTGGGGTCATTATCATGCTGGAACACTGCCCTGCGACCCAGTTTCCGGAGGGAGGGGATCATGCTCTGCTTCAGTATTTCACAGTACATATTGGAGTTCATGTGTCCCTCAATGAAATGTAACTCCCCAACACCTGCTGCACTCATGCAGCCCCAGACCATGGCATTCCCACCACCATGCTTGACTGTAGGCATGACACACTTATCTTTGTACTCCTCACCTGATTGCCGCCACACATGCTTGAGACCATCTGAACCAAACAAATTAATCTTGGTCTCATCAGACCATAGGACATGGTTCCAGTGATCCATGTCCTTTGTTGACATGTCTTCAGCAAACTGTTTGCGGGCTTTCTTGTGTAGAGACTTCAGAAGAGGCTTCCTTCTGGGGTGACAGCCATGCAGACCAATTTGATGTAGTGTGCGGCGTATGGTCTGAGCACTGACAGGCTGACCCCCCACCTTTTCAATCTCTGCAGCAATGCTGACAGCACTCCTGCGCCTATCTTTCAAAGACAGCAGTTGGATGTGACGCTGAGCACGTGCACTCAGCTTCTTTGGACGACCAACGCGAGGTCTGTTCTGAGTGGACCCTGCTCTTTTAAAACGCTGGATGATCTTGGCCACTGTGCTGCAGCTCAGTTTCAGGGTGTTGGCAATCTTCTTGTAGCCTTGGCCATCTTCATGTAGCGCAACAATTCGTCTTTTAAGATCCTCAGAGAGTTCTTTGCCATGAGGTGCCATATTGGAACTTTCAGTGACCAGTATGAGAGAGTGTGAGAGCTGTACTACTAAATTGAACACACCTGCTCCCTCTGCACACCTGAGACCTAGTAACACTAACAAATCACATGACATTTTGGAGGGAAAATGACAAGCAGTGCTCAATTTGGACATTTAGGGGTGTAGTCTCTTAGGGGTGTACTCACTTTTGTTGCCGGTGGTTTAGACATTAATGGCTGTATATTGAGTTATTTTGAGGAAAGAATAAATTTACACTGTTATATAAGCTGCACACAGACTACTTTTCATTGTGTGAAAGTGTCATTTTGTCAGTGTTGTCCCATGAAAAGATATACTTAAATATCTGCAGAAATGTGAGGGGTGTACTCACTTTTGTGATACACTGTATATCTGTACAGGTGGTGTATATAGTAGAAGAGAAAGTGTTTTACTGTTATATATGTTATATATATCTGTACAGGTGGTGTATATAGTAGAAGAGAAGCACTCCCGGGCAGCCTCAGGCTTTATTAAGCTGATCCCTGATAAACCCTTCGCCATGTTCTCACCCTCCGACCACCGGGTTCCTCGGGTGAACGTTCCTCTCACAGACTGTCCTCCAGACTTCCCGTCTCGGCCCACAGACTACGCTCAGACCATCTTCATCTGCAGGATCACACACTGGCCCTCCGACAACACATTCGCTGAGGGGTGCGTACCCGAAAACCTGATCCGTACGCTTCCTCGTCCTCCCTGTAGACCCTTACTAATATCAAACACCACCTGTCTCTCTCTCTCTCTCTCTCTCTCTCTCTCTCTCTCTCTCTCTCTCTCTCTCTCTCTGTCTCTCTCTCTCTCTCTCTCTCTCTCTCTCTCTCTCTCAGTTCAGTTCAGTGGTGCTTTATTGGCATGAATGTAATTAGATACACTATTGCCAAAGCGGTAAACAATAAACAGTAAATAGAAATGAGAAAATAAGATACACATATATAAAAACAATAATAATAAAAAAATAACTAATAAAACAGATTAAAAATACAACTCTAGAATTAAAGTTATTTACAGGATTATTAGTGATCAATAAAGAAGGTCAAAGAAAAATAAATAAAATAAATAAAAATAAAAACCATGTAATATCAGTAAAAATCAATAATAATTTGTGCTCGGCCTCACTGGTCGTCCCTCAGATTGTGTGATCAGTCCTCTCTTCTCTCCCAGTATGTAGGGCAGTTTGTGTGTGTTACTGCAGTGTAGGAACTCAGGGGAGATGCTGCTGATCTTCCCATAGTACAGACTCCTGATAGAGCTGTACTTGGGGCACTCTGTTAGGAAGTGCAGCTCTGTCTCCACCACTGCCAGCTCACAGTGAGAGCACAGCCTGGCCTCTCTGGGTGTCCAGCTCTGTCTGCGCCGCCCGGTCTCGATGGCCAGGCTGTGCTCACTGAGTCTGTACATCGTCAAAACCTTCCTCAGTTTTTTCTCTTTCGTTTCTGTCAGGTAAGCAGCCAGAGAGTAATCTCGGTTCAGGGCTGAGTAGCACTGGAGTCTGTGTTGTTGTTGAATTGTCTCAGTCCAGTATTTAATGTAATTTTCTTTTTGTTTGGTTATAATTTGGTTGGGTCTAATGTTTTGGGCGAGTGTGTGGTGAGGCTGATTGGTGTGTGTGATGTTAGTGTGTTTTAGGTCACTGAGACTCAGGACCAGCTGGGTTAGGGAACTCCTTTCCATGCTCAGCTCTTGGCATGTCAGCGCTTTATAATGGGAAGTTTAGAGCTCTTTTCTGAATGCAGAATATTAGTGGGTATTGTCCCAATTCTGCCCTGCAGGCCATGTTGGGGGTCTTCCTCTGCACACTGAGAAGATTTCTGCAGAACTCTGTGTGCAGAGTTTCAATTGGGTGCTTGTCCCAGTTAGAAAAATCATTTTGGGTTAGGGGCCCCCACACCTCACTACCATGGCAAAAAGAGCTCTCCTTGCTTTTTCTTTAAGTTCCTTCACAGCCAAGCCAAAACTTCCAGTGGAGCTTATTGTTATGCCCAAATAAGTGTATGATTTTGTATGTTCTATTTGTGTGTTATTAATTGTAAAAATATAATTCCCCTGACTTTTACACCTTTTTTGGAAGACCATAATTTTGGTTTTTTGGTGGTTTATTTTCAAAGCCCATGTCTCACAGAAGTTCTCTAACAGTTCTAGACTTAGTTTTAGTCCCTCTCTTGTAGGTGACAGTAAGACGAGGTCATCTGCATAGAGGAGACATTTAATGCTGGTGTCACCTAAAGTGAGACCAGGTATGTTACTGGATTGATCCAGTTTTTCAGCAAATTCATTAATATATAAATGAAACAGAGTGGGGCTCAGGCTACAGCCTCGTCTTACTCCTTGTGACTGGTGAAAGAAATCAGTTCTAAGCATTCCGATTTTTACTGCACATTTGCTCTGTGAATACATTGATTTTATGACGTCATACATTTTACCCCCCCCACACCATTCTCAATAAGTTTATAAAATAATCCATTATGCCAAATTGAATCAAAAGCTTTATGAAAATCCACAAAGCAGGTAAAGATTTTGCTCTTATTTTGGTTTACATATTTATTAATGAGTGTGTGGAGAGTGAAAATGTGGTCTGATGTTCTGTGATTTTGTAAAAAGCCAATCTGAGTTTTGTTTAGAACATGATGATCTGTTAGAAGTTCCGTAACTCTGGTGTTCAGGATGGTGCAGAACACCTTTCCCAGGTTACTGCTCACACAGATTCCTCTGTAATTATTTGGATCAAATTTGTCGCCAGATTTAAAAATAGGAGTTACGAGTCCTTCATTCCAGACTCTTGGGAAGTGACCAACATTTAAAATAAAATTGAATAGTTTTAGAATTGCCAATCTGAATGTATAGCTTGTGTTTTGTAACATTTCATTTAAAATACCATCTGCGCCACAGGCTTTCCTGGATTGCAGTTTTTTTAGTTTGTCCTCTAAATCTTCTTCTGTAATTGGGAAGTCCAGGGGGTTTTTGGTAATTCTTAATTATTGTTTCAAATGTTTGTAGTTTTTCAGATATTTCTAATTGTTTCACATTCATTGATGGATTACTGTATAATTTTTCAAAATGGGTTTTCCATGAATCTCCATTAATAATTGTTAAATCGTCCTTCTGTGTTCTTTTTAGTGATTTCCAGTGGTTCCAGAATGAATTGGAGTTAATGGATTTCTCCAGGTCATTTATTTGACTTTGTATATATTTGTATTTTTTAATTTTAAGTATGTGTTTATATTCTTTAAGTGCCTCACAGTATTTTGTGCGCAGGTCCTGATTATGTGGTTCCCTATGTTTCTGATTGGATATACAGTGTATCACAAAAGTGAGTACACCCCTCACATTTCTGCAAATATTTCATTATATCTTTTCATGGGACAACACTATAGACATGAAACTTGGATATAACTTAGAGTAGTCAGTGTACAACTTGTATAGCAGTGTAGATTTACTGTCTTCTGAAAATAACTCAACACACAGCCATTAATGTCTAAATGGCTGGCAACATAAGTGAGTACACCCCACAGTGAACATGTCCAAATTGTGCCCAAAGTGTCAATATTTTGTGTGACCACCATTATTATCCAGCACTGCCTTAACCCTCCTGGGCATGGAATTCACCAGAGCTGCACAGGTTGCTACTGGAATCCTCTTCCACTCCTCCATGATGACATCACGGAGCTGGTGGATGTTAGACACCTTGAACTCCTCCACCTTCCACTTGAGGATGCGCCACAGGTGCTCAATTGGGTTTAGTCCATCACCTTTACCTTCAGCTTCCTCAGCAAGGCAGTTGTCATCTTGGAGGTTGTGTTTGGGGTCGTTATCCTGTTGGAAAACTGCCATGAGGCCCAGTTTTCGAAGGGAGGGGATCATGCTCTGTTTCAGAATGTCACAGTACATGTTGGAATTCATGTTTCCCTCAATGAACTGCAGCTCCCCAGTGCCAGCAACACTCATGCAGCCCAAGACCATGATGCTACCACCACCATGCTTGACTGTAGGCAAGATACAGTTGTCTTGGTACTTCTCACCAGGGCGCCGCCACACATGCTGGACACCATCTGAGCCAAACAAGTTTATCTTGGTCTCGTCAGACCACAGGGCATTCCAGTAATCCATGTTCTTGGACTGCTTGTCTTCAGCAAACTGTTTGCGGGCTTTCTTGTGCGTCAGCTTCCTTCTGGGATGACGACCATGCAGACCGAGTTGATGCAGTGTGCGGCGTATGGTCTGAGCACTGACAGGCTGACCTCCCACGTCTTCAACCTCTGCAGCAATGCTGGCAGCACTCATGTGTCTATTTTTTAAAGCCAACCTCTGGATATGACGCCGAACACGTGGACTCAACTTCTTTGGTCGACCCTGGCGAAGCCTGTTCCGAGTGGAACCTGTCCTGGAAAACCGCTGTATGACCTTGGCCACCATGCTGTAGCTCAGTTTCAGGGTGTTAGCAATCTTCTTATAGCACAGGCCATCTTTGTGGAGAGCAACAATTCTATTTCTCACATCCTCAGAGAGTTCTTTGCCATGAGGTGCCATGTTGAATATCCAGTGGCCAGTATGAGAGAATTGTACCCAAAACACCAAATTTAACAGCCCTGCTCCCCATTTACACCTGGGACCTTGACACATGACACCAGGGAGGGACAACGACACATTTGGGCACAATTTGGAAATGTTCACTGTGGGGTGTACTCACTTATGTTGCCAGCTATTTAGACATTAATGGCTGTGTGTTGAGTTATTTTCAGAAGACAGTAAATCTACACTGCTATACAAGCTGTACACTGACTACTCTAAGTTATATCCAAGTTTCATGTCTATAGTGTTGTCCCATGAAAAGATATAATGAAATATTTGCAGAAATGTGAGGGGTGTACTCACTTTTGTGATACACTGTATTTCTAAGCTCTTTTCTCTTGTTTTTGCAGTCCTGATCAAACCATTTGTTTTCTTGGGTGGTCTCGGGTTTGCTTTTACTGATTGTCAACTTTGATATTTGAGTGGCATGGTCAAAAATACTGTTTAAATTTTCCACAGCCACGTCAACTCCTTCTGTATTTTGGGGGTAGGTGTCTGACAGAAAGGAGTCGAGAGGTGTCTGAATTTGCTGACTACTAATTGCGTGAAGATATTTTTCAGTGCTGTCCTGAGCCCACCTGGGGGTCGTTTAAATGTATATAGTTTGCTGGGTTTTTGCCAATTAGTATTTACAGTTGGTCTGTTCAGGTATACTATAATTTGGCTGTGGTCAGAGAGGGGAGTTAGTGGCTTGACTGTGAAGGCTCTCAGGAAGGTCAGGTCCAAGTCTGTTATGATGTAGTCTACTGTACTGTTGCCAAGAGCTGAGCTGCATGTGAACTTACCGAAGGAGTCCCCTCGCGTCCGCCCGTTCACAATGGACAGACCCAGGCTTCGACAGAGCTGCAGTAGATTTCTTCCATGTGCATTTATTGAGTTATCACAGTTTTCCCTGGGGGAGTAAGTGGGAAAATGAACATCATCTCCTGTTATGAAATGATCACCCTGTGTGCTGATGAAGTCTGGTTGGTCTCCCGTTCTAGCGTTTAGGTCCCCGCAGATCATTACATGGCCTTGTGTTTGAAAATGACTAGTTTCTTTTTCTAAATTTGGGAAGGTTTCTTCCTTGAAATAAGGGGATTCTGTTGGGGGAATATATACTGCACAAATAAATAAGTCCTGAGGTGTTGAAATGGTCTGTTTGTTGAGTTTTCTCCTTTTTTTACTACTTCAATAAAATGTGATAGTTCTGATTTAAACCATATGAGGATCCCCCCTGAGCTCCTACCCTGAGTCACTCCTTTTAACTTGGTAGAAGGGACCACCAATTCTCTGTAGTGTGGGGGGCAACCAGTGGGCTCTTCTCCTTTACACCATGTCTCTTGTAATATTAAAATGTCAATATCTCTAATCTGATTAACAAATTCAGGGTTTTTGCTTTTTAAACTAAACAGAGAAGAGTTTAAACCTTGAATGTTCCAAAGGGAAATGCGAAATGATGCCATTCTGTTTGAACTAAAATGTATGTCATTTAAATCTGGAAATGAGAGAAATCTTGAAATGATTAATTATATATATGTTATATACAATTATTAGTTATGCACTTTTTTTTTTTTTCCCTTCATCATACTTCATTGGCAATATATCTGTCAATCTACAGTGTATCACAGAAGTGAGTACACCCCTCACATTTCTGCAAATATTTTATTATATCTTTTCATGGGACAACACTATAGAAATAAAACTTGGATATAACTTAGAGTAGTCAGTGTACAACTTGTATAGCAGTGTAGATTTACTGTATTCTGAAAATAACTCAACACACAGCCATTAATGTCTAAATAGCTGGCAACATAAGTGAGTACACCCCACAGTGAACATGTCCAAATTGTGCCCAAAGTGTCAATATTTTGTGTGACCACCATTATTATCCAGCACTGCCTTAACCCTCCTGGGCATGGAATTCACCAGAGCTGCACAGGTTGCTACTGGAATCCTCTTCCACTCCTCCATGATGACATCACGGAGCTGGTGGATGTCTTGAACTCCTCCACCTTCCACTTGAGGATGCGCCACAGGTGCTAAAATGGGTTTAGTCCATCACCTTTACCTTCAGCTTCCTCAGCAAGACAGTTGTCATCTTGGAGGTTGTGTTTGGGGTCGTTATCCTGTTGGAAAACTGCCATGAGGCCCAGTTTTCGAAGGGAGGGGATCATGCTCTGTTTCAGAATGTCACAGTACATGTTGGAATTCATGTTTCCCTCAATGAACTGCAGCTCCCCAGTGCCAGCAACACTCATGCAGCCCAAGACCATGATGCTACCACCACCATGCTTGACTGTAGGCAAGATACAGTTGTCTTGGTACTTCTCACCAGGGCGCCGCCACACATGCTGGACACCATCTGAGCCAAACAAGTTTATCTTGGTCTCGTCAGACCACAGGGCATTCCAGTAATCCATGTTCTTGGACTGCTTGTCTTCAGCAAACTGTTTGCGGGCTTTCTTGTGCGTCAGCTTCCTTCTGGGATGACGACCATGCAGACCGAGTTGATGCAGTGTGCGGCGTATGGTCTGAGCACTGACAGGCTGACCTCCCACGTCTTCAACCTCTGCAGCAATGCTGGCAGCACTCATGTGTCTATTTTTTAAAGCCGACCTCTGGATATGACGCCGAACACGTGGACTCAACTTCTTTGGTCGACCCTGGCGAAGCCTGTTCCGAGTGGAACCTGTCCTGGTAAACCGCTGTATGACCTTGGCCACCATGCTGTAGCTCAGTTTCAGGGTGTTAGCAATCTTCTTATAGCCTAGGCCATCTTTGTGGAGAGCAACAATTCTATTTCTCACATCCTCAGAGAGTTCTTTGCCATGAGGTGCCATGTTGAATATCCAGTGGCCAGTATGAGAGAATTGTACCCAAAACACCAAATTTACCAGCCCTGCTCCCCATTTACACCTGGGACCTTGACACATGACACCAGGGAGGGACAACGACACATTTGGGCACAATTTGGACATGTTCACTGTGGGGTGTACTCACTTATGTTGCCAGCTATTTAGACATTAATGGCTGTGTGTTGAGTTATTTTCAGAAGACAGTAAATCTACACTGCTATACAAGCTGTACACTGACTACTCTAAATTATATCCAAGTTTCATGTCTATAGTGTTGTCCCATGAAAAGATATAATGAAATATTTGCAGAAATGTGAGGGGTGTACTTACTTTTGTGATACACTGTATGTACATTGCCTGTATGATTCTCTACCTCATCACAGACCATGTTCCACCAGACGTGTGCAGATGTGACTGAGCATCTGCTGTATGTCTCTGAGTTCAGACACATTAGGATTTGCCCCTCTGCTGACAACCTGAGCATAGGTCAGTGTTCCAGGCTGGGTCTGGAGTTTCTGAGCAATTGATGCTGGGTCCTGGGAGAAGGATGCACTGTGAGTATCCATGGTGACTGTTGGTGCTGGTGTTGGTGGAGGACCAGTGTTCCCATGGTGTCTCTTCGTCCTGCCTGGCTGTGGAAGATAATGAGGAATGTGGTACTGCCGCATTAGATGGGGGGCTTGTGGAGATGCTCCTTCTGTAGGTCTTGGGGTGCGTTTTGGTGGTGGTGGGTTGTTTGGATTTCGTCCAGCGTTGTGTTGGAAGGTGCTGAAGTTGCGGGCCAGTGTGATGTCTTTTAGTGTTTTTGCAAAAACAGGAACTACCTCTTTGAATAGATGGACGTGGTCATAGAGGCAGGTAGTATCTAGAGTCGGGTGATGGGCGAGGTGAGTGTTTGGCCGGAGAGCACATTCCCTGGAGATACTGGTGTTGATCTTCTGAATTGTGTAGGGATGAAAATCTTTGCGAGGCAGCAGGGTGGAGACGATGATCTTTGAATTAGTGAAGGTATTGCTGGCCTTCTCTATTACTGCTCTCAGGGATGAAGCCACTCTCTCTTGTTGAGCCCTGAGGTCATTTGTCCCAGTGTGGATTATGATGTGGCTTGGTGATCCTAGTTTTGCCTCTGTGAGTAGCTCCAGTGCTTTTTGAGTAGTTGGGCACCAGAGCTTAACCACTCTGTGTCTGGGGAAAAGTTTTTTCTCATTGATGAATTTCCCATTTGAGTCAATTAACAAGACAATGTCATACTCATCTGGAATTCTCCTTTCTCTCTTTGTATCCTGGATGTTGGGCTCTAGATGTTCTTGTTGGCTGACAGGAGGTTGTTGAGAGTTAGTGGTTGGAGGAGGCTGTTGTGGGCTGGTGGTTGGAGTTGGAGAAAGCTCTTGAGAGCTGGTGGGGGTTAGATGTGAGTGCTGAAGCTGGGTGCAGTTCTCTGTCAGAGGAGTCTGGTGCTGACTAAAGGAGAGTAGCTTTTCTCTCAGACTCTGTACTGTGTTGTCTCTCTCTGTCTCAACTCCTCTCTTAGTGTAGACATCTCCTTCTTGTGGTTGTCTCTGTCTTTCTCTCTGTCCCTTTGTAGTTCTCTCACCTGCTCTCTCAGTGCCGCCAGCTCTTTTAGATAGTTCTCCTTGTCTTTCTTTGGTTGTTCAAATGGCTGCTGCTTTAGGACCATCTCTCGAAGCTGTACTAACTCTACCTCCAGTAGTGTGAAGTGCTCCTTCATCAAGTTAATGGAGGTGTAGAGTGAAGCATGTTGGTTCTTCTGCTCCTGAGCAGGAGGCTCTGTGGGCTCTGTTGTGGTACTGTATAGGGGGGCACAGTCTTCTTTCTGCAGAGTGTTTTCATTTAACTTTTCTTGCTCTGCAATTTCTCTAAGATTACTAAATGAGCCCTGAAATTCACTCAAGTTTCCCTGTATCATGACAGTTCCATTTTTGTATATGTTGACTGTGGTCATAACTGTCTCAGTGTCATTAGGGTCTTTTATTTTCACTTTCCATCCGTTACAGATCCCCTCTTTTTTCACAGATGAGTAGCAGGAGATTAGAGCTTTATGCCATGAGCTTGGGTAGTCTGAATAGAAGATGAGCTTCACCAGTTTTACAAAGATCTGCAAACAGAGTTTCTGGCTTTTCCTTCAGGAGCTTTTGCTTAAACTGTTTTTTGGCAGTTTCACTCTTCAGTTCGGGAGGGTAAATGACTGGGCAGTACTGGACTGGACTGCAGAGTGGAGCTACACACTCCACAGAGCAGGGGGGGATAGGTGACAGTTCTGATTGGCTCATTCTGAGGAGCTCATGTGTATATTTGGTGGTTCGGAATGTTGAGAAATTTCAAATTTCAAATGTCAGCTGCCAACTGTCACTTTAGCTTTAGCCTTTAGCTTATCCTGCAGTTTTAATGACTTAAATAATGGATTTTTCTTTCTTACTTGTGCTCCAATCTTTTTAAAAATGTATCACTCACAGTGCTGCAGATGTTTGTGATGATCCCGAAAGACATGAACGTTCCTCTGATTGCAGTTATTTCTTCTATAGTGTTTTCTCTCCTACTCTGCTGCTCTGCTCTGTCTGGATGTGAAGTCTCTTGTAGTCGACTTGATATCTTCCAATATCTCACAGATTTTTGTCGATTTTTGTCCCGATTGTTAAACTTTCTACTTAAAATCACTTTATCCAAGTGGATTTCTAAGATTGGTTCAGATTTTCTCTCATTTCAAAACAAAAAAAACATAGAAATCTGGGAGCTCATAGAGACATGACTTCTCTTTAGAATCTCACTCTCTCTCTGTCTCCGTCTGTGCAGGCGGTTGGTACGGTCGTTAGGACAGGCCGGAGTCATCGAACCCGAGACGGAGGCCATGCTGATGGAGTACGACGTGGATTATTCGGAGTTCACACCGGAGGTGCTGGAGTGTCTCCCTCAGAGTCGACCCTGGACCGTCCCACCCGAGGAGATCAAGAAGAGGCGCGACCTCAGGTACCGTCACCTACGCCCTGTACACCTGTACACCCGGGCTCCTTAATGTGGGTGTGTCGCCTAATCGCCTCATTCTTAAACAATGTGCATTTGTTTGAAGCTTTAACAGCCTCCACACAATCGGGAGTGTGTCTGTGGGAACTTGTGCCTATTTGTGTAGTTCTATTGAGCAGCTCTGGCTCGTAATCTATGTTCCAGGAAGAATTAAATCTATACACCTGTTAGTAATGGGTGGGGCTTCAACACCTGAACTGGATCATTAGGAGTGGTGTCGCTTACTGTCATCCATGCAGGGTGTTTGATTGACGTAGTTGCTAATTATTCATGTTATTACATTTGTTATTGTATATAGTAGTAGGTACGCTATATCAGGGTTTGGTCGCGAACCAATAAAAAATGGACCGCAGGGGTAAAAGAAAAGAAATAAAGTAATTTTAAATTGTAAATAAAAACTAAATAAACTTGTACTATATTGTGTTGTGGAGGCTTTACGTTATGTCCTGTATTAGTATTAATAAAGTATATATATATTTCGTTTTGTGTTTAATATTGATGTGTTGGCCGCTCAGGTGGCGCAGCGGTAAAGTACGCTAGCGCACCAGAGTCGGGTTTCTAGATGCATCGTATCGAAACTCGGCTCTACCTTTCCGACCGGGTCGGGCGGCAGTATGAACGACGTTCGGCTGTCGTTCAGGGTTGGGGGGGGAGTCGGAGCGTAGGTCCTCATAACCGGTACGACTGCGGCCCCTGCTGGTTGACTGACGGCGCCTGCACAGGGCTGAGGAATAACGTTGGGGGGGAGGGGGGGTGACCCTCCGTGCGCGGCGTCTCTCGGTGTATGAACTCGGCTCGTGCGGGTGAAAAATGCAGGCCGTACTGACTGCGTGCCGGAGGGGGCGCAAGTCAGTCGAGTGGCGTCCTCAGTCAGCGGCAAAAAGGGTCGAATCAGTATAGAGGAGCAATCAGGGGAACTGGACACCATTAGAATGGGGATAAAAATTGGGGGAAAAAATAGATAATTCAAAAAATATACTGTATATATATATGTCGTTTGTGTTACCACGGGTCGCTTGACGAAAAAAGTTTGAAAAACGCTGCACCATATGACCAAAACTATGTGGACACACAACCATGAGTTAGTTGGACACCCCATTCCAAAATCATTGCTATAAGTATAGTGTCGGCCTCCGATTTGTCGATGTCACAGCCTACTCTATTCTGGTTAAGGATTTCTATAACATTGTAAAGTGTGTCTGTCGGAATTTGTGCCCATGAGGTACAGTAAGAGCATCTGTGAGGGTCAGGCAGGGATGCTGGACAAAACAGTTTCTTCCTAGGGGGTTCAGTAGTGTTGAGCTCTTTATGTGTCTGTCCTTAACCTGGTTTTGTACAAACTAGAGCAGGAAAGGGCCTTCCTCAAACTGTTTCCACAACGTTGGAAGTATAAACTACATTTTAAATGAGTGTGGCTGAAACACCCGAACTCTTTCATCTGGAGAGGTGTCCACATACTTCTGGCCACACAGTGGTGCTGATAATATTGTGTTCTGTGATGAGGGGAATCATTCACCTTTGTGATGGTTGTATTGTAGGGCGGAGTGTATATTCACCATTGATCCGGCCACTGCTAGAGATCTGGACGATGCTCTGTCCTGTAAAGAGCTTCCTGACGGTAATTATTCTTTATTTCTTTATTTATTATTATTTATGATTTTAAATCTCCGCTCTGCTGTCGGCCTTCCAAAGCGTCCACACAGGCAACGATTAACAGATTTGTCATTAATGCTGCAGTTGCGCCTTCTGCTGGCTGATTGAGGCGTTGTACAGATACCTGTTAGACACGCCCTCCTGGAGTATAAACTCTTTTAATGTGTGTACAAACTCTTGGTGTGTGTGTGTGTGAATTCTTTGATGTGTGTGTGTGTGTGTAGGTAACTTTGAGGTGGGCGTGCACATTGCTGATGTGAGTTATTTCCTGGAGGAGGGCACCACTCTGGATTTGGTAGCGAGCAGGAGAGCGACGAGTGTTTACCTGGTTCAGAAGGTACTCAGCTCCATCTTTTACTGTGTGTGTGTGTGTGTGTGTGTGTGTGTGTGTGTGTGTGCTATACCCTAACCTGTGTGTGTGTGTAGGTGATCCCGATGCTGCCGCGTCTCCTGTGTGAGGAGCTGTGTAGTTTGAACCCTCAGACTGACCGCTTGACCTTCTCTGTGATCTGGACCCTCTCACCTGAGGGGAAGGTGGGTCGTCTCACACACCCTCACACTCCAGCGCTCAGATCTGATCCGGGCGTTTACACTGGTGTGTGTGTGTGTGTGTGTGTGCGTGTGTGCGTGTGCGTGTACAGATCCTGAGCGAGTGGTTCGGGCGGACGGTGATCCGCTCCTGTGTGAAGCTGAGTTATGACCACGCCCAGAGCCTGATCGATTTCCCTCACAAACACTTCGGCGCTGATGAAATCCCGCCCGTCTCCCCCGAACACCCGCCGCACAGCGTCCATCAGTCCGTCCTGCACCTGCACGCCATCGCCAAGCACCTCCGCGCCCAGCGCTTCGGGGGCGGAGCCCTGCGTCTCGACCAGGTAACCCCGCCCGCACACCTGTACGCCATCGGCTCAGAGTGCCTGTGTGAAGACCTGGTGACCCGCCCTGCTCCCCACTACCTACCTGATCAGAAATCAATAATCAAATAAATTAATGAATGAATAAAATAGCTAATAAATAATAAATAAATAAATAAAATGAAGACTAAATGGACATAAATAAAATAACATAAAAACGAAAAATATATAAAATATATCAATAAAATAACAAAACAAGTGAATTCATAGAAATAAATAAATACATAAAAAATAAAGTAGTAAAATAACAAAAAAATTATAATTACATAATTACTTATAATTACTAACAATAAATAAACCAATAAATAAATAAATTAATTAATTTAAAAAATAAGAATAAATAAATAAATAAAATAAAACTATAAAATTACAAAAAAACAATAAATTAATCAAAGGGAAATGAAATGAATAAAACCCATAATTAATTGGTTAAATTAATACAATATCAAATAACCAAATAAATAAATAAATAAAATGAAGAATAAATGGAAATAAAATAAAAAAAAAATAGAATAATTACATCAATAAAATAAAAACATAAATTAAAAAAAATAAAAATTATTAAACGAATACATTAAAATAAATAAATAGATAAAAATATATTAATAAAATAATAAAAGATTATAATTACATAAACCAAAATATTTAAAGAAATAAATAAACCAATAAATGAATAAATAAATTATTTTCAAAATATGAATAATTATGTAGATAAAATAAAACTATAAAATAACAAAAAAATTAATTAAATGGAAATAAAATAAATAAAACCAATAATTAAATGAATGAATTAATAAAATATCAAATAATCAAATAAATAAATAAAATACAAAACAGATTAAATATATGAAATAAAAATATAAATTAAAGAAAATAAACATTAATAAATGAATAGATAAAATAAATAAATATCTATAAAAAATAACAAAAGATAAATCAAAATATTTAATAAATAAACTAATAAATTAATTAATTAATTTAAAAAATAAGAATAAATAAATAGATAAAATAAAGCTATAAAACAACATAAACAATAAATTAATGATTAAAATGGAAATTAAATAAATAAAACCAACAATTAAATAAATAAATTAATAAAAAAGCAAATAATCAAATATAATAAATAAATATAAAGAAGAATAAAAATAAAAAATAGATCAATATCAATTAAATAACACCATAAATTAAAAGAAATAAATGAATACATCTAAACAGATAAATAAAAATAAATTAATAAAATAACAAAAGATAATACTTAAATAAACCAAATATTTAAATAAATAAATAAACCAATAAATAAATTAATTAATAAAATAGCTAATAGAAAATAAGAAACAAAACTACATGAATACAATCAAAATAAAATAAATAACTCCAATAAACAAGTAAATAAAAATAAATTATTTATTGTGCGTGATTAGCTGAAGCACAGCTCGCTGATCTTCCCTCTACAGCCTCATTTACCTAAACAGCTGTGAAATACGGTGGTGGATGTATAACCACAGACGGGTGGTATTTTTGTGAGATGGTGGTGCAGGTTCGTTCACTTTGTGACCCAGTGTGTGGTTTGGCTCATGGTCAGGTGTCCACATACTTCTGATCTGTGCTGCGTGTTGATGTTACAGATGAAGTTGTCCTTCACTCTGGACTCAGATTCGGGGATGCCTCAGGGCTGCTACATCTACCAGTACAGAGACAGCAACAAGTGAGTCCCAGTTCATCCCGTTATTAAGCCACAGGCTAGCTTCTCACCGAGAGAGTCACACTGTGCTCTGTGTGTTCCTCCACCACCACCACCACGCTAACACCAGACTGTGTGTGTTATGTGCGGCAGGTTGGTGGAGGAGTTCATGCTGTTAGCTAACATGGCGGTAGCTCATCACATCTACCGCTCCAACCATGAGCTAGCGCTGCTGCGCCGCCACGCCCGGCCTCAGAGTCGCCTGATGGACGCGTTACAGGAGCTGTGTGATCACATGGGCCTGAACATCGACATGAGCTCAGCCGGGGCGCTGCATGTACGCTGCACACACACACACACACACACACACACACACACACACACACACACACACACACACATATACACACACACACACACACACTCACACACACTCTCACACATCAACATGAGCTCAGCCGGGGTACACTGTACACGCATCTACAAATACACACATAAACACACTCATGGACACACACACACTCTGTTGTTTGGTGTTGCTGACGTTACTGTGTGTGTTGTGAATATTACCTGATAGAGGAGTCTGGAGGACGCGGTGGGAGACGATGAGTACAGCACTGCCAGGAAGGCCGTCCTAACTCACCTGTGTGCTCGACCCATGCAGGTAGGTCCTTCATACACACTCAGGTAATGCTCTGCTGCGGATACGTCCCAAACCACTAAATCTTTACTATACAGTGCACTTAAACGACCTCAGTCCACTGTGATGTTATTGTGTGTGTGTGTGTGTGTGTAGATGGCAGTGTACTTCTGTGCAGGGGTTCTGAAGGAGGAGAAGTTGTTCCATCACTACGCTCTGAACGTTCCGCTCTACACTCACTTCACCTCTCCGATCCGACGCTACGCTGACGTCATCGTCCACCGGCTGCTGGCGGCCTCACTCAGTACGTCACACACACACACACACACACACACACACACACTGTTCATTATATAGTTAACTTTATTTATTTATACGGGAAAATTTAAAGCAACATCAGAATATGCCACATTTAAACTGGCCTGACTCAGTTAAAAACTGGTTTACAGCAGGTTCCTGTTCTGCAGCACAAAAAGCACAAGAAAGAAAACACAGAGACGAACATAACAACAAAGCATACAAAATTAATAAAACATTGAAACATGAAATACAGTAAAAACACACAACAAATAAGCAGACAAATGGGGGGGGGGGCAAGTTACATTAAAATTGTTTAAGTAAAAATGCTGCTAAAGTAAAAGTAATTATTTTAACAATAAAAATAATTTTAAAATGAAACTAATTATTTTAAAAATAAAAATAATCAATTAAAAAAATTCTTTTGAAATAAAATTTTTTTTTATAAAACAATTAATTTTAAAATAAAAATAATTAATTTTAAAATAAAAGTAATTCTTTGAAAAATTATTAATTTAAAAATAAAATGTGATTTAAAAAGAAAAAAATTATTTTAAAATAAAACTATATATTAAAAAAAAATTATTTTAACAGAAAATAATGAATTTAAAAATAGAACAAATTAATTTAAAAATAAAAATAATTATAAAAAAATAAATAAAAATAATAAATAAAAAAATAAAAATCTATATTTATTCTATATTTAGTTCCTGTTCTGCAGCACAAAAAGCACAAGAAAGAAAACACAGAGACGAACATAACAACAGAGCATACAAAATTAATAAAACATTGAAACATGAAATACAGTAAAAACACACAACAAATAAGCAGACAAATGGGGGGGGGGCAAGTTACATTAAAATTGTTTCAGTAAAAATGCTGCTAAAGTAAAAATAATTATTTTAACAATAAAAATAATTTTAAAATGAAACTAATTATTTTAAAAATAAAAATAATTAATTAAAAAAATTCATTTGAAATAAATTTTTTTTTAATTAATTTAAAATAAAAATAATTAATTTAAAAATAAAACTAATTCTTTAAAAAATTATTAATTTAAAAATAAAATGTGATTTAAAAATAAAAAAAATAATTTTAAAATAAAACTATATATTAAAAAAAAATAATTTTAACAGAAAATAATGAATTTAAAAATAGAACAAATTAATTTAAAAATAAAAATAATTATTAAAAAAAATAAAAAAAATAAATAAAAAAATAAAAATCTATATTTATTGGCCCATATTTAGTTCCCGTTCTGCAGCACAAAAAGCACAAGAAAGAAAACACAGAGACGAACATAACAACAAAGCATACAAAATTAATAAAACATTGAAACATGAATTTACATTAAAATTGTTTCAGTACTTAAACACCGTCAGTCTACAGTGCACGTGTCCCAGACCACCTCATTCACTCTACTGTAACGTTCACCCTTTAAATTCTAACCCTTAATATGTGTAGTTCAAAGTAAAGGAAAAAAGCTGGACGTACAAACACCTTTTAGGATGCGGCGGCGTGAAATTCTCTCTCCCCCAGCTCACCACACACACAGTTTTAACAATCATATAATGCGTTTATTTAGCTAAATTATTTCATAACCCCGATTACCCGACACTTTTAACAAATACATTATAAATACAAATAAACAAAGACCCAGCTACTTGTCATGCTCGATCCCGAGCTCAAAAGTTAATAAAGGCTCGGTGGCCACATCAAGTCTGCAGACAGTGTAGAGCTAAATCCGGTAAGATAGGGAGGGCAAACGTTTATTAAACTGATCCGGGACTCGGCGGTCCTTCCTTAACCCAGGTAGCTCACCACCTTTAGCCCGTTCGCATGTTGTGGGTCCGTTGCTGCTCCCAACGAAACGCTCCGTCCTTTTTGTCTGTCCACGCAATTCCCCAAAAAACACACCAAAAAGTGGCGTGTGTGTGCACACTTATATGTGTAAAAAACGACAGTCAGAAATATATATATATTCCACCAGTGGGAGAAGTTTGCAACGCTCCAAAACTTCCCCACGTCCCAAACCACTTGCTCTGTTACTGTATGAACATTATCATCGGTTTCTTGTGGCTGTGTCCCAAACCACACACCCTATTCACCACATATTGTTTTAAATTCAACCCCAGGAGGTTAAACTAAAAACTTTTAAAGAACAACTCAAACTTTTGGAAAAGAGGCAGAACGACACCAACCTGTATAATGTGAATGGAATGTCTAACAAGCTTGTGGTCAGGTGTCCACATACTTTCGACCACATAGTGTGTTTAACGCTGGGCTAATCTGTGCAATATAATCATCTACCTGTGTGTGTGTGTGTGTGTGTGTGTGTGTGTGTGGACAGGATGTGGACCTCGTCTGGGTCTGACCCAGGAGGAAGTGGAGAAGCAGGCGTCGCTCTGTAACGATAAGAAGACGGCGTCGAAGAGGGTTCAGGAGATGAGCACCGAGCTCTTCTTCAGCGTCTTCGTCAGGGTAGGGGCACCACGGGCTGCGTCCCAAATCACGTTTATGTGTGTGTGTGTGTGTATTTGTTTATGTGTGTAAACGTATTTATTTATGTGTGTGTGTGTGTAGGAGTGTGGTCCTCTGGAGTCGGAGGCGATGGTGATGGGGATGCTGGATAAATGTTTTGATGTGCTGGTGCTGCAGTATGGAGTTCAGAAGAGGATCTACTGTAACGTCAGTAACCACACACACACACACACACACACACACACACACACACACACACACACACTAATACATTTAACCAGTAAAGTGAAACCAAATCCATTATAAACGTATACATTAATAAAACATGATGACTATGGTCGTGGTGGCTTCACTTCTCCCGGGTGCAGGGACACAGTCAGTCATGTCTGTGTAGACGCCCGGCCGGCCGATAGTACCGCCGAGATTCCATAGCAGAATTAAACACTGCGCTACCCGAGCACCAAAATCCACCGTATGCTCTGGGGAAGCGAACCCGAGTCCATCTGAACCGGACCAAACCACAATATTAAGATTAACCACAATATCACTCATAAAGTCTATAAATATTCACTCACATGCTCATTAAAAAATGAAAATAATTTAATAAAAATTATTATTTTAACAATAAAAATTATTTTAAAATGAAACTAATTATTTTTAAAAATCAAAATAATTAATTTCAAAAAATCAAAAATAAATAATAAAAAAATAATTAATTTTTAAATAAAAATAATTAATTTCAAAATAAAACGAATTCTTGAAAAAAATATTAATTTAAAAATAAAAAAGTAATTTGAAAAATAAAAAAAATATTTTAAGATAAAACTATATATTTACAAATAATAATTTTAACATAAAATAATGAATTTAAAAATAGAACAAATTAATTGAAAAATAAAAATAATTATTAAAAAAATAATAATAAATAAAAAAATAAAAATATATATTTATTGGTCTATATTTATTTTAAAATTAAATTATTAATTAAAAAATAAAAATAATAAATATTTACTCAGATATTTATTTAAAACTAAAAATCATTTATTTATATTGCACTCGTGTGTGTGTGTGTGTGTGTGTGTGTGTGTACGTACGTGTGTGTGTTTCAGGCTATCGAGGGCCTGCAGTCCTATAATTTCCGTAAGGTGGGTAAACGACCCGAGATGATCCTGGTTTGGGCTCCTAACGAAGTGGAGGGGGAAGCGGTCACACAGGTACGACAGACATCACATCAAAATCCACTCCATCTCACATCCCATCTCACATCCCATTCCTTCAGGACAAATAAACACCAGTCCACAGAAACCTGGGGGAATTCTTACCTCCAGTCAGAGTTTAACATGTTCTCTATATAATCATTTAGTTCTCTGAATTCTTGCACCTCCGAGAATGGTTCAGTAGGTGGATTGGCTGGTTCTAAATTTCCTCTAGGAGTGAGTATGTGAGCCAGTAGATTTCATATATATATATATATGCATTTTCCTTTTTGGTTGAAGAAGGTCCTGGTCCTTTCTGTGAGAAGTTTTGCATGTTCTCCCCGTGTCTGTGTGGGTTTCCTCCGGGTGCTCCGGTTTCCTCCTACAGTCCAAAGACATGCAGTCAGGTTAATTGGAGATACTAAAGTCCCCCATAGGTAGGCTCCCAGGTGGCGCAGCGGGATATTACACCGCGGCCGGGCGCCCCCTAGTGCCTGCAGCAGACAAAATTGACCATCGGGTCTGCTGGGTGGGAGAAGACGGGACTAAACAGTGGGCGTGGCGTCATCAAACGCTATGTTAGGAAGTGGAGGAGCCTGATGTGCGAATCCACCGAGGCACAGGTGGAAAAGAAGGGGTGGACGGGACTGTGCATGTGTCGGAGGGGGCGTGGAGGGATCCCCAGCAGTGGAAGACTAATTGTGTGTGTGTGTGTGTGTGTGTGTGTGTGTGTGTGTGTGTGTGTGTGTGTGTGTGTTTGCCCTGTTGGACTGGCGACCCTGTCCTACCCTTCACCCAATCGTACCCACCGCAACCCATTTACATTACATTTAATAATGTTACTGTTATTAGTATATTTAATAATGTTATTATTGCTGTGTGTGTGTGTGTGTGTGTGTGTGTGTGTGTGTGTGTGTGTGTGTGTGCAGGAGCTGTCTCTGTTTTCTGTGGTTGATGTGCAGCTGACGGTGGCTGAAGCTTCACTCAAATACACTGCAGTACTGAAGAGACCTGGATCAACCCCAGCATGAACACACACTCACACACACTAATACACACACATACATACACACACACACACACACACTCTCATACACATACATACACACACACACACACACACGACTGGTTTTAATGTATATGACTTGAGATTAGTGAGCAGATCTGCTGCTGTATATTTTTAATTTAACACATTTTAAAAGCGTGAAGTGTTTGTTTTAGAAGCGCTCAGTTCTGTGTGAGCTGAGAATGTTTCTCTGAAGTCCCCGTGTGTCTTTTATTTCTTATTTTTAAAATATTGAAGGTTATTAACACATTAAACACATTAAACACATTAAACACATTAAACGCATTATTACACACGAGTACAGGTGTTCCAGAGGAGGCAAGCAGAGGGCGCCAGAAAGGTGCGGTTTGTTGTTCCACATAATTTAACCAGGGGTGCACAAACTTTTCAGTCTTTAGTAGAATCCAGCGTGTAGGTTATTAGTGTTAGATCCTCTGCTCGGTGATGGTCGGGGTCCTGATGCAGGTTAAGCCGCTGTGTGTGTATGAGATGATCCAGTTCTCCCAGTGGGAGGTGTTTTCAGTTCCTCTGTTAACACCACATGGTGTGTAGGATTATGTCTCTGTATTTATTGCTAGCTGACTCTCACTGTGCATTGTTATTTTATTTTTATTTTAACTCAGTTTTTGGTGTTTTTAAGAGGACGATGAACTGAACTGAACTGTCACAGAGGAACATTAAAATATTTACATGCATACCAAAACGAGACTGCTGATTTTATTTCTGCACTTATTTCTGATGTAAAGCTGCTAAATGTCAGATTTGTGGTTTGTTGGGACAAGGAGGCCCATCATTACACTGTATACATGCACAATATGGCCAAAAGTATGTGGACACTATGAGCTTGTCGGACTTCTGGGTGATCTTTTCAGTTAGAACAACAGCCACTCTTGTGAGAAGCTTCTCACAAGACTTTCAGATTTGCCTGTGGGAATTTGTGCCCATTCAATCAAAAGATGACAGCGTTGATCTACAATTTCCACATAAATAATCGATCTGATCTTTCTACCCTTATACTAAACATAATCCGATACATCAGACATGAGTGTTAGAAACAAGGACGTTATAATTATGATCATTTCTGCAGTTGCTTTTCATCCAGCACTGTTTAAACCTCCCTCTTCCTCCGTTCTGGAACCAGTCCAGTCCACTAAAGATCCAATTTCTACCACTAAAGATCCAAGACAGTCCGGCCTACCTGGTCAGATCACTGCTGAACTTCAAGTGCTGAGGCTGTGGTGAGTACTGCTCGAATATAGTGCTAAGGTCTATTGGAACAATCAGGGGTCATTTAATATAAAATCCTCGATCCATCACTCATGTCAGATTTTTAATCAGGTCACCCACCATTCCTAGGGACCCAATGTAGGGGTGGTTCAGTTTTAAATGACACCCATCCATAGGAAAAGACTGTAAGTCCAGAATTACTTCAGGTGACATTGTTTTTGATTTCTGAATTTTTGTCCTATAATGTTGAAAAAAGTTTATAAATAATCTTCTTGTACTGAATTCTGCTTGTAAGTTAATTGGTTAGTGGAACCATTTAGATGCACAAAGTAAAATAATTATAGTAAAAGATTTTTCCACAATGAATAATAAGTACTATTTTATTTAAGCCTGAATATCGTGATTGTTTACGTTAATTGCATTTAGTGGATGCTTTTATCAAAACCGACCTCCAATTAAGACCAAAGACAATCCAAGAAGTTGATGGTTGAGAACCTGGCAGTTTTGGGGCTTTAACCAGCCACTCTCTGATCAATAGTTAATCACCTTAACCACTTAGCTACTTTTATTTAAGGTGGACCACTTGCTCTTTTGGATGAAACAACTTTCTTCATGAGAATGTATCATGTAAAATCTAAATGACCGAATAGAAACAGACTGAAAGGTTTCAAGCAGCGTAATCAGGTTCCTGACATGAACCCTATGCTGTGAGACCTAAAACCTAAAAGCAGTTCATGTCTGATGCTCCACCTAGTTTAATAAGGGGTGCTATTACTTTTTCACAAACGTAATTTAGATGTTGGATGACTTTGATCCTCATCATTTTCTTATTTGTGTAATACACTATATGGACACTATTTAGTATGTAAAGTTCTGCAGATACAGAACATGCTGTTTCTAACATCTTGTGATGAAATGATAAAGGTAAGTAATCATGTTTTATTCATTATTATTAATATATTTTATATTATTGTTGTTGTTAATTCATATACATCTTTGCTTGGGTCATTTTCGACTTTACGGCTGTTCTTAAAAAAATAAGATAAATAATTCGATTGACACAAAGTTGTTTATGCAACTTTAAAACCACCTGAACAGTAAAAAAACAATTGCAGAATTACATGCAATAAATGTTAAAATGTATAAATGTAATGTCATAATGTCATGTGTAAAATCATTAAAATGCTTAAAAATGTAAAAATACTGTATTGTGTAATTTACACTGCGTTCTGTACTTGTAGTTTGTTTATTTGTTCCAAAACTCACGAATTATTTAGAAAAACGCTTTAAAACGACATAGACACTCAAAAAATCCAAGTAACCCCAAAAAGTAGCTAATACAAGACTTATTTGTACCTGATGGGTGAAGTAAACAAATCTGATGGGTGAAGTAAACAAATTTAACACAAACGAGACACTGAATCCTACTTAAACACAATTACGAATAAAATGTAATAAACTGGCGCCGCTGTGTGGCGTAACGCTGGAACTACAAGTACAGAACGCCATGTAAATTACACAATACAGTATTTTTACATTTTAAGCATTTAAATGATTTTATACATGACATTATTTTATATATTTTTACATTTATTGCAGGTGATTCTGCAGTGTTTTACTGTTTAGGTGATTTCTATGGGCTTTTTAATATTTTGTGTTGACTAACATAAAGTTGCATAAACAACTTTGTGTCAATCGAATTATTTATCTTATTTTTTTTATTAAGAAGAACAGCTGTAAAGTCGAAAATGACCCAAGCAAAGATGTATATGAATTAACAACAATTAACAACAATAATAATATAAAATATATTATGTATATAATGAATAAAACATGATTACTTACCTTTATCAATTCATCACAAGATGTTAGAAACAGCATGTTCTGTATCTGCAGGTCTAGAACTTTACATACTAAATAGTGTCCATATAGTGTATTACACAAATAAGAAAATGATGAGGATCAAAGTCATCCAACATCTAAATTACGTTTGTGAAAAAGTAATAGCACCCCTTATTTAAGTGGAGCATCAGACATGTGTTCATGTGTCGTTTTAAACCGTTTTTCTAAATAAGTCGTAAGTTTTGGATCAAATGAACGAATTAGGACGAGGTGTTTCTGCAGCTTTATGTTAGTCAACAAAAAATATTAAAAAAAACCCCGTAAAAATAAATAAATCACCAAAACAGTAAAACATTGCAGAATCACCAGCAATAAATGTTAAAATATATAAAATAATGTCATGTATAAAATCATTAAAATGCATAAAATGTAAAAATAATATATAATTTACATGGCGTTCTGTACTTGTAGTTCCAGCGTTACGCCACACGGCGGCGCCAGTTTATTACATTTTATTCGTAATTGTGTTTAAGTAGGATTCAGTGTCTCGTTTGTGTTAAATTTGTTGCCTTCACCCATCAGGTACAAATAATTATTTACTTTCCTTATATTCACATTATTTGTAGAAATTTCTTATAAATTTAAATTGTAGAAATGTATTAAAAACCATTAAAATGTTGAATTATCAAACGATTTCTTGTATTAGCTACTTTTTGGGGTTATTTGGGTTTTTTGAGTGTCTAGGTCGTTTTAAACCGTTTTTCTAAATAAGTCGTGAGTTTTGGAACAAATGAACGAATTAGGACGAGGTGTTTCAGCAACTTTATGTTAGTCAGCAAAATATATATATAAAAAAACCCATAAAAATAAATAAATCACCTGAACAGTAAAAAAGTTGCAGAATCACCTGCAATAAATGTTAAAATACATAAAATAATGTTCTGTATAAAATCATTTAAATGCTTAAAAATGTAAAAATACTGTATTGTGTAATTTACATGGCGTTCTGCACTTGTAGTTTCAGCGTTACGCCACACGGCGGCGCCAGTTTATTACATTTTATTCGTAATTGTGTTTGCAGTTTTTCTCGATTGCTTTGGTGCATTTCTCTGATCAGAATTAAAATTCTCATAACTGTTAGTTCAACCTCCACAAGATTTAGTCATTTGTGCACATCACAGTAGCAGTTTCTCATTCCTTCCAACAAACTGCAAATGCTTTTGGACATGCATCAATTGCTTCCATACAATTCTCTGCTGTTTTATAACATTATCATTTGCTTATGTCATGTCAGTCAAAATGAACTATACGAATGAATGCTGAATAGTCGTTCCCTATTAAACTAATAGTCCTTATTTCATTGCTTGAATCATTACATACGAAAATGTTGAAGTAGTTGTCAAAATCAGTCAAGCAAATCTTTTGCATTTCTTTATCATTTTTTCCAGAGAATGTCTCCCAAATTGAACAGTTTCTCTCAGGTGAACCTCAGCTTTCACTGATGAGGAGTGTTTGAAGCATTAGTTGTAACCAATGATAAGCCACTTCTCCACAGTCACTCAGAGCTGAATCCCACGAACCCTCATTTGGCAAGCATATATGAACCGAGCAGGACATAGTGTGTACCATTTCGACAATACTGTGACACAGAAATGGAAGGTCAGCATCGTGGAAGAGGGGTGAGGATGCGTGGAGGAAGGGGAAGGGGATGAAACAGAGGAAGAGGAAGAAGAGGCCAAGTACATAGGCAGATTCCTGATGGAATTAGGGCTACAATTGTGGACCATGTAGTCAATCACGGCCTCACGATGGCTGAGGCTGGTTGAAGGGTGCAGCCAGATGTTGGGAGAACCACTGTAAATTCAATTATTCAAACATTTCGTCGGGAGAACAGGTGTGTATATTGGACACTAAACAATCTGCACTGCACTACTGTCACTGTGTCATACATGAAGCTTACAGTGGGACAAGAACTTGTCACTTTTTACATTTTACATTTAGACTAACAGCTTTATTGCAGCACAGATTCACTGTATTGTAGTGTAAAGTAGTGTTACAGTAAAGATTTGCCATATTTACAGTATGGTACAAGTGAGAGGCACTGTTATTGTACACTACAGTAATATGGGTTAAAGCAGTATATCTCATGTTTACTGTACATTACTGTCATTTTACTCTGCACCACATAGGATTGCAAAACAACCTCCGCAACAAGAGGAAGCCATTTGTGCAATGGTGATTGCAAACAATGCCCTGAGGTTGAAAGAGATACAAAGCGCTGTTATAGAGGACGACAATACAGTATCTTTGGGAATATTGAATCCGTTTCAATCGCTACAGGAGAAATAAAATGCGCATGAAACAATTGTACAATGGGCCATTTGAACGGAACAGTGACAGAGTGAAGGAGATCCGTCACCAGTATGTACAGGTAAAAACATTTATGTGTTCTGTGCATACTCTAATGTACAGTGCTGTAAACTGGTTACTTTGTGTAGTGCCATGCAGTACACTTACATGCAGTTCATACTGTACAATATGTTGTCCAAAATGCGTTATGTTACACAGGAAAAGGTGTTATAGGTTTTCTCTCTCTCTCTCTCTTCTGGTATAAAGCATGTACTGGAGCTGGAGGCCATGGGAAACGCTGCACACATTCATATACAGTATGTTGATGAGGTGGGTTTTAATCTGGCAAAAGGTAGAATTCGTGGAAATCGCATTGGACAGAGAGCAACCATTGATGTCCCAGGCCAACGAGGAGGGAATATTACAGTGTGTGCAGCCATCTCAGAAAACGGCGTCCTCACCCATATACCCCGTCTTGGTCCATACAACACACAACTGCCGACTTTTTTAGACACTCTTTTTTTACAGGGACATAATCCCTGAGAACGAGAGGGGTCTAAATGGAGACCATCTGAACGAGTATGTTGTAATATGGGATAATGTGTGTTTTCACCACTCAGATTTGGTCAGATGGTGGTTTGCAGCACATGACAGGATGCTGGTGGAATATCTCCCTCCCTACTCCCCATTCCGTAATCCAATAGAGGAGGTTTTCTCTGCCTGGAGGTGGAAGATATATGACCGGCATCCACATACCCAAATGGCCCTGCTAGTGGCCATGGATGCAGCATCCTTTGGTCCTGCAGAGGGTGGATTCGCCACTCGAGGAGATACTTTCCTTGCTGCATTGCCAGGGATGATATTCGCTGTGATGTCCATGAAAATATGGAATGTCTGGATGTGCAAGAATGATTTACAGTACTGTGTATGTTGTATGTTCCAATTCAGTTCCAATATGTACTGCAATATTGTTTACAGTTGTGCACAGCTCTACCCAAAGGGTGTTTCTTATGTTTGTTGTAAATAAGTTTGTACTTTGCTTTAGCACAACGCTGTGAACAAGTTAGAATTGCAAAGAGCATATGCAGTAAAAAAGTGAAACATACGTATTGAGTGTCTTGTACTCATTTACCTCACTACATACAGTAATGTGCTAATAGTGTTTAGTGCTGCCTTGAGCATTTTCAGGTTTTCATGATCTGACTTTTTTTTGCATTGGAAAACACAGAGTGTCATAATGAAAACATGACGAAGCCATTTGACTATCTTGTTCATAAACAATGGTGTCAGGACTTTATTTTGATGACACTGACACTTTCATTGACATGAATACTTGCTCTTGAGGAATGAACTCTCCATTTTGAGCAAGTAAAACGCTTTTGCAGGTTATCAACTAGGTTTTGCAGTTTGTACTAATTGTTTTGAGAAATGTACTTACTGTTGTGCAAATGTTAATAGTGATGTGAGAAATGCACCAAAGCGACTGAGATAAACTGTAACTTTCTATTTCTGTGTTCATGCTGCTCTGCTGAACCGATCTAATGATCCGACTCCTGCATTCGACTCCCGACTCGGAATTCCCGACTCTTATCCATCCGGATCTTCCACAGTGAAAATCCTCCCGAGTCAGAGACAGAGAGAAGAAACCGAAAGTATAAAGTCCCGATTCAACAGAAGATTATTGTACTAAATAAATGAGATTATTCATCATCACACGGTGAGTTTAAAGCGATCAGAGTTCCACTGTATATGGAGTTTAGTTTAAAGCAGCAGGAAGTGTTTGTATCAGAATAAAAAGCTGGATTGTTGTTAGATTCATGATGAAGAGTTTGTTGTGTAAAATGGAGGAACCGTTATTTCTGATGGTTTATAAGAGCTGCTAGAGAAATCATTCAGTCCCTCTCCTGTTTATTACTACAGTGTCGTTCTAACTGTTCAATATTCAGCTCTGCTTCATTCTGCATCTTTATCTCTGTATTATGTATAAAGTGCGTTATTAATAACATGGGTGTGGTGAGAGCTTCAGAGCTTCTACATCAGTAAGAGTTTATTTACACTTATTGTCTCACTTAGATTCAATATATATCAACTTTATACTAAATGTAAGTTAGCCAAAAGTATGTGGAAACCTGAACTTTAGCTTTTTACACGTTCCATTAGAAAATCTTCTAACAGGACTCTTCACAAGTGTGTCTGTGGGGAATAGATGGACAGACAGACAGACAGACAGACAGACAGACAGACAGATAGATAGATAGATAGATAGATAGATAGATAGATAGATAGATAGACAGATAGAAAGACAGATAGATAGATAGATAGATAGACAGATAGAAAGACAGACAGATAGATAGATAGATAGATAGACAGACAGATATATAGATAGAAAGACAGACAGATAGATAGATAGATAGATAGATAGATAGATAGATAGATAGATAGATAGATAGATAGATAGATTGTTAGGAGTTTCTCAGGGGCTGTTGTTCCCTAGACTCCCTTTGTGGGCAGTTTTGGCGACATCTGGTGGTGGCTGGAGGCACTTCACCTCCATTTTCCAGCCAATAGATCTCTCCTCTGCCTAATTAGGCACACCTGTCTCCAATCTACTCCTCATCAGCCTACTGTTTTAAACCCTTGGTTTCTTCCCAGTCACCACCAGATTGTCAGTTGCTGTTTGCTCTGCACACTGCCTGGTTCCCTTTGCACCTGTTCCTGTGTTCCTGCCTTCTCTGCCTGGTTCCTGGATCCCCCGCCGGCTCTCTGTTCCTGTGTTCCTGCCTTCTCTGCCTGGTTCCTGGATCCCCCGCCGGCTCTCTGTTCCTGTGTTCCTGCCTTCTCTGCCTGGTTCCTGGATCCCCCGCCGGCTCTCTGTTCCTGTGTTCCTGCCTTCTCTGCCTGGTTCCTGGATCCCTCGCCGGCTCTCTGTTCCTGTGTTCCTGCCTTCTCTGCCTGGTCCCTGGATCCCTCATCCACCTGCCACCTGGGGTCCCTGTCACCCTTCAACCCTCTAAACTGCCGCTGGTACCCTCGCCTTCACCCTCGTTCCCTGGTTCTCTGTTTGGACTGTGATTCTTAATAAACCATTTAAACCCTGTTTCAGTCTCTGTGGTTGAGTTCGCATTGTGGTTCCAATTTCAAACCTCTTAACAGTACAATCTGGTCTACCATGGAACCCGCGAACCCCTCCACAGATGGGCAGGAGTCCATTGAGTCCCTGCTGAGCTGCCAAGCCACTCAGCTGATTCAGCACGACCAATTGCTCAGGTCTCTCATTGAGAGCAACCGCCAGCTTGTGCAGCAATTAGGCCAGGTCTTCCGGCAAGTTGAAGCCCTTACCTTCGCCCAACCTATCTCGTCCCCGAACCCCAGCGCCGTGCCACACGTTCCTGTTGCCGAGTTGGGTCCCCCTGCGCCGTCCATGGCTGAGGGACTCACCACCCATCCGGAACCTTACCATGGTGAGTTGGATAAGTGCCGGGGTTTCCTGTACCAGTGCGGCCTGGTCTTTAGCCAGCGACCCATCACCTTTGCCACCGACGCCAGCAAGATAGTCTATGTGATTGGACTCCTCAGGGGAAGAGCCTTAACTTGGGCCGAAGCTGCCCAGTCTTCTGTGGGTCCACAGGCGGGTAATTATGAGGACTTCCTCTGCCAGTTTCAGGCGGTGTTTGATCACCCTGATCATGCCGGGGATGCGGCCAGTCGACTGTTGGGGCTACACCAGGGCTCCCGGTCTGTTGCTGAGTACGCCGTGGAGTTCTGGACGCTTGCGGCTGATGCCGGCTGGAATGACGCCGCCCTCCGGGGAGCTTTCCGTCGTGGCCTAGAAGAATGCCTTAAAGATGAGTTGGCAGCCCGGGATGAACCTTCTAGTCTTCAGGGTCTCATTGACCTGGCTATCCGTCTGGACGGCCGGCTCCGGGAGCGCCGCCGGGAGCGGTCGTCACGCCCTGCTCCGACCCCGAAACCAGTTTTTCCTAGATCCTCTCTTCATGAAACGCCTGTTCCGTGTCTAGCTTTCCCCACTGCGGAGGGTGCCGAACCCATGCAGCTTGGACGAGCCCGGCTCGCCCCGGAAGAACGTCTCAGAAGATTGCGTTCGGGCGAATGCCTCTATTGTGGCCAAACCGGGCACCTTCTCGCTTCATGCCCCATACGCCCAAAAGGTGGAGCTCGCCAGTAGGAGTGGGGACTCTGACGAGCTCAAGACCCACAACCCCACCTCTTCGTCCTCGCCTCCAGGTCCCTGCTACCCTATGCTTCCCTGGGAATCCAGTGTCCCTCCTGGCACTCATCGATTCTGGGTCAGAAGACAATCTCATCGATGAGGGTTTTGCCACCAAGAAGGGGTGCGTCTTGGAGGCTCTCGACACCCCCGTAACCGCTTTCGCTCTGGATGGGCGCATGCTCGCTCGCATTACTCACCGCACTGCTCCAGTGACCCTCGTTCTTTCTGGCAATCATCGCGAGTCCCTCCGTTTCTCGGTTGTCAAGACCCCCAAGTCCCCTCTGGTTTTGGGTTTCCCATGGCTCTCCACCCATAATCCCCATCTTGATTGGCAGCTAGGAAAGATCACTGCTTGGAGTGATCTTTGCCACTCCCGGTGTTTACAGTCTGCAGTCCATCCCTCTAGCCCTCGTGCCGACCCTCCTCCCTCAACCTCTCCTGACCATGTTGACCTCTCCCAGGTCCCCTCCGAGTATCATGATCTCAGGGAAGTATTTAGTAAGGACCGAGCTCGATCTCTTCCTCCACACCGGCCCTACGACTGCGTTATTGATCTCCTCCCCGGGGCCGCACTTCCCACCAGCCGCCTTTACCATCTGTCTCGTCCTGAGCGTGAAGCCATGGAAAATTATATCTCTGAGAGTCTTGAAACGGGTCTCATCCGTCCATCCTCCTCTCCCCTTGGTGCAGGGTTCTTTTTTGTGGAAAAGAAGGATAAGTCCTTGAGGCCCTGCATAGACTACCGAGGGCTGAACCAGATCACTGTCAGGAACAAGTATCCCCTTCCCCTCTCGTCTTCTGTGTTCGAGTCGTTGCAAGGTGCTTCTATCTTTAGCAAACTTGACCTCCGCAATGCCTATCACCTGGTGCGTATCCGTGAAGGTGATGAGTGGAAGACGGCCTTCAACACTCCCCTAGGTCATTTCGAATATCAGGTGATGCCCTTTGGCCTGACCAACGCCCCCGCCGTCTTCCAGGCCCTGGCAAATGATGTTCTACGAGATTTCCTTTACCGTTTTGTCTTTGTTTACCTGGATGACATCCTGATCTTTTCCCGGTCTTCTGAGGAGCATGTTGTTCACGTCCGGCGGGTTCTTACCCGCCTGTTGGAAAACCGACTATACGTTAAAGCCGAAAAATGTGAATTCCATGCTCGCACCATCGCCTTTCTAGGTTTCATCATCCAGCCTGGACAAATTAGGGCTGACCTCGAGAAGCTTCGAGCTGTGAAGGAGTGGCCGACCCCATCCTGCCGTAAGGCATTGCAGCGCTTCCTGGGGTTTGCCAACTTCTACAGGATATTCATCCGCAACTACAGCAAGGTAGCGGCCCCCCTCACCAGTCTGACGTCCACCAAAGTCCCCTTCTCTTGGTCCCTAGAGGCTCAGGCCGCTTTCGACCGTCTTAAGGCCCTATTCACCTCGGCACCTGTTCTCTCTCAACCAGACCCCTCAAGGCAGTTCTTCGTGGAGGTGGATGCGTCTTCTAGTGGAGTCGGAGCGGTCCTCTCCCAACGCTCCAGCTCTGACAATAGGCTCCATCCCTGTGCCTTTTTCTCCCGACGGCTCACCCCTTCGGAAGCCAATTACGACGTAGGTAATCGAGAGCTCTTGGCTGTCAAATTAGCCCTTGAAGAGTGGAGGCACTGGCTGGAGGGCGCTAGCCAGCCATTCGTGGTTTGGACAGATCACAAGAACCTTTCCTATGTCCAGACGGCTAAACGACTGAATTCCCGTCAGGCCAGATGGGCCTTATTCTTCAGCCGATTCAACTTCACGCTGACGTACCGCCCAGGCACCCGCAACACCAAACCCGATGCGCTTTCACGTCAGTTCAGTGCAGAGGACTCTCCACCCTCCTCCGATTCCATCTTGCCCTCTAATTGTGTGCTAGCTGGAGTTACCTGGGAGATCCAGGAAGCTATAAGAGAAGCCCAAGAACAGGAACCTGACCCTGGGGATGGACCCCCCAACCGTCTGTTCGTCCCGACCGCTGTAAGGCCTTCTGTCCTCAAGTGGTCCCACAGTTCCAATTTCGCTGGTCACCCCGGAGCGAACCGCACCGAATCTCTCCTCAGACGTCATTTTTGGTGGCCCTCCCTCGAGGCAGACTCTAGGGAGTTTGTGGCTGCCTGCGCCACCTGCGCCCGTAACAAAGCCACCCACGCGCCTTCAGCTGGCCTACTACAGCCCCTGTCCATCCCTGGTCGTCCCTGGTCCCACATCGCCCTAGACTTTATTACTGGTCTTCCAGAATCTAAGGGTATGACTGTCATCCTGACGGTTGTGGACCGTTTTTCCAAGGCTGTCCGACTGATTGCTCTACCCAAGCTGCCCTCAGCCCTGGAGACGGCTCAACTTTTATTTGACCAAGTCTTTAAGATCCATGGAATTCCCTTGGACATTGTCTCAGACCGCGGTCCCCAGTTTGTGTCTCAAGTCTGGCGTGCCTTTTGTAAGTCCCTGGGAGCTACCGTCAGCCTTTCGTCCGGGTTCCACCCCCAGTCCAACGGACAAGCTGAAAGGGCAAATCAAGAAGTGGAGGCTGCCCTGCGCTGTATGACGGCCAAAGACCCCTCTCTCTGGAGCACTCACCTCGCCTGGGCGGAATACGCTCACAACACCCTCACCTGCTCGGCTACTGGTCGATCCCCGTTCGAGGCCTCCCTGGGCTACCTACCACCACTGTTGTCTGAACAAGAGGTTGAGTTGGCAGTACCCTCAGTCGACCACCACATCCGCCGCTGCAAGAAGGTCTGGAAATTCGTAAGGGCCGCTTTACTTAGATCTCAGACCGCCGCCCAACGTTCGGCCAACCGCCACCGGAAACCCAGTCCTCAATACCTTCTTGGTCAGTCGGTTTGGTTGTCCTCCAAAAACATCCCCCTACGCTCTGAATCCCGAAAGCTGGCGCCCCGTTATATTGGCCCCTACACCGTACAAGGTATCATCAGCCCCACTGCAGTCCGACTCAACCTGCCCCGACATATGCGCATTCACCCCACTTTCCACGTCTCTCAGTTGAAACCTGTCCACCTTTCCGACCTGTGCCCTCCGTCCGAACCCGCTCCACCCGCCCGACTCATCGAAGGACACCCGGCCTACACAGTCCGCCGTCTCCTGGATTCCAGGCACCGGGGCCGGGGCCTCCAATACCTGGTGGACTGGGAGGGTTACGGTCCAGAGGAACGGTCCTGGGTTCCCCGCTCTGCCATTTTGGACCCCCACCTCATCCAGGACTTTCACCGGGACAACCCTGACAAGCCGGGTAGGTCGCCTAGAGGCGCCCGTTAAAGGGGGGGGGGGTACTGTTAGGAGTTTCTCAGGGGCTGTTGTTCCCTAGACTCCCTTTGTGGGCAGTTTTGGCGACATCTGGTGGTGGCTGGAGGCACTTCACCTCCATTTTCCAGCCAATAGATCTCTCCTCTGCCTAATTAGGCACACCTGTCTCCAATCTACTCCTCATCAGCCTACTGTTTTAAACCCTTGGTTTCTTCCCAGTCACCACCAGATTGTCAGTTGCTGTTTGCTCTGCACACTGCCTGGTTCCCTTTGCACCTGCTCTCTGTTCCTGTGTTCCTGCCTTCTCTGCCTGGTTCCTGGATCCCCCGCCGGCTCTCTGTTCCTGTGTTCCTGCCTTCTCTGCCTGGTTCCTGGATCCCTCGCCGGCTCTCTGTTCCTGTGTTCCTGCCTTCTCTGCCTGGTCCCTGGATCCCTCATCCACCTGCCACCTGGGGTCCCTGTCACCCTTCAACCCTCTAAACTGCCGCTGGTACCCTCGCCTTCACCCTCGTTCCCTGGTTCTCTGTTTGGACTGTGATTCTTAATAAACCATTTAAACCCTGTTTCAGTCTCTGTGGTTGAGTTCGCATTGTGGTTCCAATTTCAAACCTCTTAACAGTACAATCTGGTCTACCATGGAACCCGCGAACCCCTCCACAGATGGGCAGGAGTCCATTGAGTCCCTGCTGAGCTGCCAAGCCACTCAGCTGATTCAGCACGACCAATTGCTCAGGTCTCTCATTGAGAGCAACCGCCAGCTTGTGCAGCAATTAGGCCAGGTCTTCCGGCAAGTTGAAGCCCTTACCTTCGCCCAACCTATCTCGTCCCCGAACCCCAGCGCCGTGCCACACGTTCCTGTTGCCGAGTTGGGTCCCCCTGCGCCGTCCATGGCTGAGGGACTCACCACCCATCCGGAACCTTACCATGGTGAGTTGGATAAGTGCCGGGGTTTCCTGTACCAGTGCGGCCTGGTCTTTAGCCAGCGACCCATCACCTTTGCCACCGACGCCAGCAAGATAGTCTATGTGATTGGACTCCTCAGGGGAAGAGCCTTAACTTGGGCCGAAGCTGCCCAGTCTTCTGTGGGTCCACAGGCGGGTAATTATGAGGACTTCCTCTGCCAGTTTCAGGCGGTGTTTGATCACCCTGATCATGCCGGGGATGCGGCCAGTCGACTGTTGGGGCTACACCAGGGCTCCCGGTCTGTTGCTGAGTACGCCGTGGAGTTCTGGACGCTTGCGGCTGATGCCGGCTGGAATGACGCCGCCCTCCGGGGAGCTTTCCGTCGTGGCCTAGAAGAATGCCTTAAAGATGAGTTGGCAGCCCGGGATGAACCTTCTAGTCTTCAGGGTCTCATTGACCTGGCTATCCGTCTGGACGGCCGGCTCCGGGAGCGCCGCCGGGAGCGGTCGTCACGCCCTGCTCCGACCCCGAAACCAGTTTTTCCTAGATCCTCTCTTCATGAAACGCCTGTTCCGTGTCTAGCTTTCCCCACTGCGGAGGGTGCCGAACCCATGCAGCTTGGACGAGCCCGGCTCGCCCCGGAAGAACGTCTCAGAAGATTGCGTTCGGGCGAATGCCTCTATTGTGGCCAAACCGGGCACCTTCTCGCTTCATGCCCCATACGCCCAAAAGGTGGAGCTCGCCAGTAGGAGTGGGGACTCTGACGAGCTCAAGACCCACAACCCCACCTCTTCGTCCTCGCCTCCAGGTCCCTGCTACCCTATGCTTCCCTGGGAATCCAGTGTCCCTCCTGGCACTCATCGATTCTGGGTCAGAAGACAATCTCATCGATGAGGGTTTTGCCACCAAGAAGGGGTGCGTCTTGGAGGCTCTCGACACCCCCGTAACCGCTTTCGCTCTGGATGGGCGCATGCTCGCTCGCATTACTCACCGCACTGCTCCAGTGACCCTCGTTCTTTCTGGCAATCATCGCGAGTCCCTCCGTTTCTCGGTTGTCAAGACCCCCAAGTCCCCTCTGGTTTTGGGTTTCCCATGGCTCTCCACCCATAATCCCCATCTTGATTGGCAGCTAGGAAAGATCACTGCTTGGAGTGATCTTTGCCACTCCCGGTGTTTACAGTCTGCAGTCCATCCCTCTAGCCCTCGTGCCGACCCTCCTCCCTCAACCTCTCCTGACCATGTTGACCTCTCCCAGGTCCCCTCCGAGTATCATGATCTCAGGGAAGTATTTAGTAAGGACCGAGCTCGATCTCTTCCTCCACACCGGCCCTACGACTGCGTTATTGATCTCCTCCCCGGGGCCGCACTTCCCACCAGCCGCCTTTACCATCTGTCTCGTCCTGAGCGTGAAGCCATGGAAAATTATATCTCTGAGAGTCTTGAAACGGGTCTCATCCGTCCATCCTCCTCTCCCCTTGGTGCAGGGTTCTTTTTTGTGGAAAAGAAGGATAAGTCCTTGAGGCCCTGCATAGACTACCGAGGGCTGAACCAGATCACTGTCAGGAACAAGTATCCCCTTCCCCTCTCGTCTTCTGTGTTCGAGTCGTTGCAAGGTGCTTCTATCTTTAGCAAACTTGACCTCCGCAATGCCTATCACCTGGTGCGTATCCGTGAAGGTGATGAGTGGAAGACGGCCTTCAACACTCCCCTAGGTCATTTCGAATATCAGGTGATGCCCTTTGGCCTGACCAACGCCCCCGCCGTCTTCCAGGCCCTGGCAAATGATGTTCTACGAGATTTCCTTTACCGTTTTGTCTTTGTTTACCTGGATGACATCCTGATCTTTTCCCGGTCTTCTGAGGAGCATGTTGTTCACGTCCGGCGGGTTCTTACCCGCCTGTTGGAAAACCGACTATACGTTAAAGCCGAAAAATGTGAATTCCATGCTCGCACCATCGCCTTTCTAGGTTTCATCATCCAGCCTGGACAAATTAGGGCTGACCTCGAGAAGCTTCGAGCTGTGAAGGAGTGGCCGACCCCATCCTGCCGTAAGGCATTGCAGCGCTTCCTGGGGTTTGCCAACTTCTACAGGATATTCATCCGCAACTACAGCAAGGTAGCGGCCCCCCTCACCAGTCTGACGTCCACCAAAGTCCCCTTCTCTTGGTCCCTAGAGGCTCAGGCCGCTTTCGACCGTCTTAAGGCCCTATTCACCTCGGCACCTGTTCTCTCTCAACCAGACCCCTCAAGGCAGTTCTTCGTGGAGGTGGATGCGTCTTCTAGTGGAGTCGGAGCGGTCCTCTCCCAACGCTCCAGCTCTGACAATAGGCTCCATCCCTGTGCCTTTTTCTCCCGACGGCTCACCCCTTCGGAAGCCAATTACGACGTAGGTAATCGAGAGCTCTTGGCTGTCAAATTAGCCCTTGAAGAGTGGAGGCACTGGCTGGAGGGCGCTAGCCAGCCATTCGTGGTTTGGACAGATCACAAGAACCTTTCCTATGTCCAGACGGCTAAACGACTGAATTCCCGTCAGGCCAGATGGGCCTTATTCTTCAGCCGATTCAACTTCACGCTGACGTACCGCCCAGGCACCCGCAACACCAAACCCGATGCGCTTTCACGTCAGTTCAGTGCAGAGGACTCTCCACCCTCCTCCGATTCCATCTTGCCCTCTAATTGTGTGCTAGCTGGAGTTACCTGGGAGATCCAGGAAGCTATAAGAGAAGCCCAAGAACAGGAACCTGACCCTGGGGATGGACCCCCCAACCGTCTGTTCGTCCCGACCGCTGTAAGGCCTTCTGTCCTCAAGTGGTCCCACAGTTCCAATTTCGCTGGTCACCCCGGAGCGAACCGCACCGAATCTCTCCTCAGACGTCATTTTTGGTGGCCCTCCCTCGAGGCAGACTCTAGGGAGTTTGTGGCTGCCTGCGCCACCTGCGCCCGTAACAAAGCCACCCACGCGCCTTCAGCTGGCCTACTACAGCCCCTGTCCATCCCTGGTCGTCCCTGGTCCCACATCGCCCTAGACTTTATTACTGGTCTTCCAGAATCTAAGGGTATGACTGTCATCCTGACGGTTGTGGACCGTTTTTCCAAGGCTGTCCGACTGATTGCTCTACCCAAGCTGCCCTCAGCCCTGGAGACGGCTCAACTTTTATTTGACCAAGTCTTTAAGATCCATGGAATTCCCTTGGACATTGTCTCAGACCGCGGTCCCCAGTTTGTGTCTCAAGTCTGGCGTGCCTTTTGTAAGTCCCTGGGAGCTACCGTCAGCCTTTCGTCCGGGTTCCACCCCCAGTCCAACGGACAAGCTGAAAGGGCAAATCAAGAAGTGGAGGCTGCCCTGCGCTGTATGACGGCCAAAGACCCCTCTCTCTGGAGCACTCACCTCGCCTGGGCGGAATACGCTCACAACACCCTCACCTGCTCGGCTACTGGTCGATCCCCGTTCGAGGCCTCCCTGGGCTACCTACCACCACTGTTGTCTGAACAAGAGGTTGAGTTGGCAGTACCCTCAGTCGACCACCACATCCGCCGCTGCAAGAAGGTCTGGAAATTCGTAAGGGCCGCTTTACTTAGATCTCAGACCGCCGCCCAACGTTCGGCCAACCGCCACCGGAAACCCAGTCCTCAATACCTTCTTGGTCAGTCGGTTTGGTTGTCCTCCAAAAACATCCCCCTACGCTCTGAATCCCGAAAGCTGGCGCCCCGTTATATTGGCCCCTACACCGTACAAGGTATCATCAGCCCCACTGCAGTCCGACTCAACCTGCCCCGACATATGCGCATTCACCCCACTTTCCACGTCTCTCAGTTGAAACCTGTCCACCTTTCCGACCTGTGCCCTCCGTCCGAACCCGCTCCACCCGCCCGACTCATCGAAGGACACCCGGCCTACACAGTCCGCCGTCTCCTGGATTCCAGGCACCGGGGCCGGGGCCTCCAATACCTGGTGGACTGGGAGGGTTACGGTCCAGAGGAACGGTCCTGGGTTCCCCGCTCTGCCATTTTGGACCCCCACCTCATCCAGGACTTTCACCGGGACAACCCTGACAAGCCGGGTAGGTCGCCTAGAGGCGCCCGTTAAAGGGGGGGGGGGTACTGTTAGGAGTTTCTCAGGGGCTGTTGTTCCCTAGACTCCCTTTGTGGGCAGTTTTGGCGACATCTGGTGGTGGCTGGAGGCACTTCACCTCCATTTTCCAGCCAATAGATCTCTCCTCTGCCTAATTAGGCACACCTGTCTCCAATCTACTCCTCATCAGCCTACTGTTTTAAACCCTTGGTTTCTTCCCAGTCACCACCAGATTGTCAGTTGCTGTTTGCTCTGCACACTGCCTGGTTCCCTTTGCACCTGCTCTCTGTTCCTGTGTTCCTGCCTTCTCTGCCTGGTTCCTGGATCCCCCGCCGGCTCTCTGTTCCTGTGTTCCTGCCTTCTCTGCCTGGTTCCTGGATCCCTCGCCGGCTCTCTGTTCCTGTGTTCCTGCCTTCTCTGCCTGGTCCCTGGATCCCTCATCCACCTGCCACCTGGGGTCCCTGTCACCCTTCAACCCTCTAAACTGCCGCTGGTACCCTCGCCTTCACCCTCGTTCCCTGGTTCTCTGTTTGGACTGTGATTCTTAATAAACCATTTAAACCCTGTTTCAGTCTCTGTGGTTGAGTTCGCATTGTGGTTCCAATTTCAAACCTCTTAACACAGATAGATAGACAGACAGATATATAGATAGATAGATAGATAGATAAACAGACATAGATAGAAAGACAGACAGACAGATAGATAGATAGATAGATAGATAGATAGATAAACAGACATAGATAGAAAGACAGACAGACAGATATATAGATAGAAAGACAGATAGATAGATAGATAGATAGATAGATAAACAGACATAGATAGAAAGACAGACAGACAGATAGATAGATAGATAGATAGATAGATAGATAGATAAACAGACATAGATAGAAAGACAGACAGACAGATATATAGATAGAAAGACAGATAGATAGATAGACAGACAGACAGACAGATATATAGATGATTTAATGATACTCTGCACTGTAGAGGGAGAACATGCAAATCCCTTCCAATCTTTCTTTGAGGTTCATTGTTTTTAAACATTTCAATCATTTTCTCACACATTTGTGGACAAACTGGATCCTCTAATCATCTTTACTCATCATGGATGTTTATTAATAAATGAAATGAAGTTGAGCAGATAAAAGATGAAATATCTCAGGTTCATCCTGTCTGACATCAAATAAACGTCAATGTAAGGAACTCTGTGTTTTTATTTTATTTGCATTTCCCATACTGTCCCAACATTTTCAGATTTGTGATTGTAATAAACATTGTCAGATTATTTACCTACGAAACATCTCGCCTGTTCTCACCTGTACTGAACTGATTGTGCTGTTGTGTTTCAGCAGCTATGAAGCTCGGCAGCGTTCCTCACCAGATCCTCTTATTGTTCATCTTCTCATTCATGGCTGGTAAGTGTAATCTCACCTACCTACATCTAGCACACCTTACATGATAGCTGCAGATGACATTACAGCTTTATGGACATATTGCCTTATGCAAAGTTTGTGCACCCCTTCAGTTATGAAGTCTACAAACTGCATCCACTTGTTTGGCTCTGAATGTTTTAAAGCTTATACTGACACTCAGTGGGCTGTTAGGGATTTGAAAGCAGAGAAAGGAACACTATTGGAATGGATTGCAAGTATCACAAACATTTGATAGCAGTCATTACTGCAGAAAGTGGAACAACCAGTAATGAAGTTTTTACATCAGTGCTGGTTCAGAATAAATCCTAGTCTGTAATAAATGGTTTGGGGTTTACCTGATTGCGTTCTCTCGCCACTCTCCTTTTATTCTTCTACCTTTTTTCCTTGTAGTGATGTCACGTTTTACACTTGTATATTAATATAAATGTATTTTGGCTGCAGGATCTAAATCAGCCGTGACTGAAGTTCGGGTGAAGTTGAATCAACCTGCTACTCTCACCTGTGAAAGGAATTGTACTGCTGTTGAATGGTCTGTGTTTGATAAACCAAACGATGTTCTGGCTCAGTGTAACCAGAAATCATGTTGGCCAAAGAGTGGATTTAACACTTCCCATGATCAGTATCTGAGGGGGGTTCAGACCTTCACCATCACTGCTGCTGATTTCAGTAAGAGGAACACGTACACATGTAGGTGTGATGGTAAAGACATTTGTGATGTTCGTCTCAGCATTGATCGTAAGTGTCCTGTTTTATTCTTCTGATTCAACAATAAATAATAAATGCTTTAAATCCACATACAGCTGAAGTTCCTCATAGTTCCTTATAGTTCCTCATAGTTCCTTATAGTTCCTCATGGTTCCTCATGATTTTTAATGGTTCCTCATGATTTTTCCCCTCAGCCCTGATTTCATTAGTTCATCTGAATCAGTTTAACAGTCAGGTGATGGATGTACATATAACAGAGCCAGTGAAGTTGATCTATAGCAGAGATTCTGCTGGTGTATCTGCTGAAGACATCTGCTGGATGGAGAACGCTGGAGAACTACAATGCAGAGACGATTATAAACACAGAGTTTCATTCCATCACACCAGTATCACACTGAGAGGAGTAAAACCAGCTGATAGTGGAGTTTACACCATCCAGGACATGAAGAATAAAGATCTTCATATATACTCCGTCACTGTAGGTAAGTGTTTATATGTGGGGGACTGTAGGGGTGAAGGTTTACAGAACTGTATTATGGGAAATCCTGTCATATGCGGCTGAAGCTTAATTTATTACACCTATTAGAAGAAGTGTCGCAATAATTTTGTCCATGTAGTGTACGTGTGATTCTCTTAATATTTACTCTTAATAAAAGATGTAAATCAGGATCACATTATTAATAAAATCTCTTTTCTGTGTGTTTGTGGTTTCCAGTGTTTCCAGTTTGGGCGATTATACTGATACTGTTGCTGGTGGTGCTGCTGGTGCTGTATGTGCTGCCGCTGATTGTTGGAGTTTGGATTCTGAGAAAGTGTGTAGACCTGAGGAAAAAGATTCTGCAGTTACTATGGTTTCCTGTAAGTAACTTTAACACAGAACACTGTTAAATATTTGTGATTTGTTGTGTCTAAACGAAGCCCCTGTTCTTTAATGGTCAGGACCACCACAGAGCAGGTATTATTTAGGTGGTGGATCATTCTCAGCACTGCATTGACACTGACATGGTGGTGGTGTGTTAGTGTGTGTTGTGCTGGTATGAGTGGATCAGACACAGCAGCGCTGCTGGAGTTTTTAAACACCGTGTCCACTCACTGTCCACTCTATTAGACACTCCTACCTAGTCGGTCCACCTTGTAGATATAAAGTCAGAGACAATCGCTCATCTACAGTCAGTAATTGTAGAACTACAAAGTGCTTCTCTGTGGTAAGTGGAGCTGTCGTAAAAAAATGAATTGAGATTAAAATTTTTAATCCAACTATTTTTATTTGGCTGTTTGTGCCACATACACATGTGTGTCTCTGTGGTAATGAACTGTATTTCAGATGAATTTGGATGTAAAGCGCATGAACTGTACACAGAACTTTACAAACACTGCTGTTAAATGGATCACAAAGTCCGGATCGGGTTTTATACGGCCCGCATCTTAAACTGCATTACTTGTCACCCACCAGCGCAGTCAATCAGAAAAAATAAATTAATAAATTATTAATTATTATTAATAAAACTACTTTTAGCGGTTTTTACTTTTTTTACGTGTTGATGAAAAGATGAATGAAATCACGTGATCTCTGTAACGAGTATCTCCATTGGCTGCTAGAGCTGTCCATCAAAACCGCGTATCTCCGCCTTCTCCCCTCAAGTACTGTTTGAGACAGAAGTGAAACTCGTTTACTGTGTGATGTTTCATCTCTACAGTTTATTCAGGTTATTCTATCATATGGTTATAAACATGATTTATATTTGTGATGTTTGTAGTTGTTTAAAAACACATTCGTATCTGATATTTATATGGACTAAGCGTTTACATGGACTGTATTAATTAACACTTTTTTTTATATAGCTACAGTCAATTACTTATAGATAATGTCTGGTAACTTGATTGTTTCTGGTATTTATAGGTATTTAATGGTAATTTAGAACAGTATTTCCCAGTCATGTTTCTGCACAACACGGTATTTAAAGGTTTTCTTAATACTGTAGATCTATGAAATAATTGTATCTGTGTTTTGGTGCTTTATTGATGCACAATATTTGACACGACCGACTACTACTCCTCACACCCTCACCGTTAAACTTAAATAATAGATAATAGATTAAACTTTAATAATAAAATCTTTTCTGTGTTTCAGGTGAAGCAGGTGAAAGATGACGTAGTAAGGAACACGGTGCTGCTGGCTGCGGCGCCGCTGTACTCTGCACTGGTGCTTTGGATGGAGTACAAAAACCTGAAGAAAAAATATCTGCAGTACAAAAACCATTCTGTAAGTAACTGAGACGAATATTTATTATAAAATACACCAAATACACCCAGGAACTGTCTGATCATCTCAACATTTATAACCTGTTAACCTGTAAAAATATATATAAGGATTTACATTTTATTATATATAATGAAACTATAATCATTTGTAATATTTATAACCCCAAATCAAAAAAGTTGGGACAGTATGGAAAATGCAAATAATATAAAAACACAGAATTTCTTAGATGTATACGGGGGTTACTAAAGGTGATTGTAATCATGGTTTGGTACAAAAGCAGCATCCAGGAAAGGCTGAGAGTCTCTTATGAGCACCCATGATCTTCCATCCCCACTCAACACTAGCTGATAGAACCACATGAGTGAGGGATTAGTTCATCAAACCTTTATCAGCTCTACAATACAGAGTTACTGCACAAATGATACTTAACACTTTACTGTGCAAAAAAGAAGCCTCATGTTAACCATGTCCAGAAGCGGCGTCCACTTCTCTGGGCTCTGAGGCATCTAGGATGGACCATCACACAGTGGAAACGTGTATTATGGTCAGATGAATCAGCATTCCAGGTCTTTTTTGGAAAAAATGGTCGCTGTGTGATCCGGACCAAAGACGAAAAGGATCCAGACTGTTAACAGCAACACGTCCAAAAGCCAGGACCTGTCATGGTATGGGGGTGTGTCAGTACCAGGGTCTGTCATGATATGGGGGTGTGTCAGTACCAGGGTCTGTCATGGTATGGGGGTGTGTCAGTACCAGGGTGTGTCATGGTATGGGGTGTCAGTACCAGGGTCTTTCATGGTATGGGGGTGTGTCAGTACCAGGGTGTATCATGGTATGGGGGTGTATCAGTACCAGGGTGTGTCATGGTATGGGGGTGTGTCAGTACCAGGGTGTATCATGGTATGGGGGTGTGTCAGTACCAGGGTGTATCATGGTATGGGGGTGTGTCAGTACCAGGGTGTGTCATAGTATGGGACGTGTCAGTACCAGGGTCTGTCATGGTATGGGGGTGTGTCAGTACCAGGGTGTATCATGGTATGGGGGTGTATCAGTACCAGGGTGTGTCATGGTATGGGGGTGTGTCAGTACCAGGGTGTATCATGGTATGGGGGTGTGTCAGTACCAGGGTGTGTCATGGTATGGGACGTGTCAGTACCAGGGTCTGTCATGGTATGGGGGCGTGTCAGTACCAGGGTGTGTCATGGTATGGGGCGTGTCAGTACCAGGGTGTGTCATGGTATGGGGGTGTGTCAGTACCAGGGTGTGTCATGGTATGGGGGTGTGTCAGTACCAGGGTCTGTCATAGTATGGGGGTGTGTCAGTACCAGGGTCTGTCATGGTATGGGGGTGTCAGTACCAGGGTCTGTCATGGTATGGGGGTGTGTCAGTACCAGGGTCTGTCATGGTATGGGGGTGTGTCAGTACCAGGGTCTGTCATGGTATGGGGGTGTGTCAGTGCCAGGGTCTGTCATGGTATGGGGGCGTGTCAGTACCAGGGTCTGTCATGGTATGAGAGTGTGTCAGTACCAGGGTGTGTCATGGTATGGGGGTGTGTCAGTACCAGTACCAGGGTGTGTCATGGTATGGGGGCGTGTCAGTACCATGGTGTATCATGGTATGGGGGTGTGTCAGTACCAGGGTGTGTCATGGTATGGGAGTGTGTCAGTACCAGGGTGTGTCATGGTATGGGGGTGTGTCAGTACCAGGGTGTGTCATGGTATGGGGGTGTGTCAGTACCAGGGTCTGTCATAATATGGGGGTGTGTCAGTACCAGGGTCTGTCATGATATGGGGGTGTGTCAGTACCAGGGTCTGTCATGGTATGGGGGTGTGTCAGTACCAGGGTGTGTCAAGGTATGGGGTGTCAGTACCAGGGTTTTTCATGGTATGGGGGTGTGTCAGTACCAGGGTCTGTCATGGTATGGGGGCGTGTCAGTACCAAGGTGTATCATGGTATGGGGGCGTGTCAGTACCAGGGTGTATCATGGTATGGGGGTGTGTCAGTACCAGGGTGTGTCATGGTATGGGACGTGTCAGTACCAGGGTCTGTCATGGTATGGGGGCGTGTCAGTACCAGGGTGTGTCATGGTATGGGGGCGTGTCAGTACCAGGGTGTATCATGGTATGGGGGTGTGTCAGTACCAGGGTCTGTCATGGTATGGGGGTGTGTCAGTACCAGGGTCTGTCATGGTATGGGGTGTCAGTACCAGGGTCTGTCATGGTATGGGGGCGTGTCAGTACCAGGGTCTGTCATGGTATGGGGGCGTGTCAGTACCAGGGTGTATCATGGTATGGGGGCGTGTCAGTACCAGGGTGTATCATGGTATGGGGGTGTGTCAGTACCAGGGTGTGTCATGGTATGGGAGTGTGTCAGTACCAGGGTGTGTCATGGTATGGGAGTGTGTCAGTACCAGGGTGTGTCATGGTATGGGAGTGTGTCAGTACCAGGGTCTGTCATGGTATGGGGGTGTGTCAGTACCAGGGTCTGTCATGGTATGGGGGTGTGTCAGTACCAGGGTCTGTCATGGTATGGGGGCGTGTCAGTACCAGGGTGTATCATGGTATGGGGGTGTGTTAGTACCAGGGTGTGTCATGGTATGGGAGTGTGTCAGTACCAGGGTGTGTCATGGTATGGGAGTGTGTCAGTACCAGGGTGTGTCATGGTATGGGAGTGTGTCAGTACCAGGGTCTGTCATGGTATGGGAGTGTGTCAGTACCAGGGTCTGTCATGGTATGGGGGTGTGTCAGTACCAGGGTCTGTCATGGTATGGGGGTGTGTCAGTACCAGGGTCTGTCATTGTATGGGGGCGTGTCAGTACCAGGGTGTATCATGGTATGGGGGTGTGTCAGTACCAGGGTTTGTCATGGTATGGGGGCGTGTCAGTACCAGGGTGTATCATGGTATGGGGGTGTGTCAGTACCAGGGTCTGTCATGGTATGGGGGTGTGTCAGTACCAGGGTCTGTCATGGTATGGGGGCGTGTCAGTACCAGGGTGTATCATGGTATGGGGGTGTGTCAGTACCAGGGTGTATCATGGTATGGGGGTGTGTCAGTACCAGGGTGTGTCATGGTATGGGAGTGTGTCAGTACCAGGGTGTGTCATGGTATGGGAGTGTGTCAGTACCAGGGTGTATCATGGTATGGGGCGTGTCAGTACCAGGGTCTGTCATGGTATGGGGGTGTGTCAGTACCAGGGTCTGTCATGGTATGGGGGTGTGTCAGTACCAGGGTCTGTCATGGTATGGGGGCGTGTCAGTACCAGGGTCTGTCATGGTATGAGGGCGTGTCAGTACCAGGGTGTATCATGGTATGGGGTGTGTCAGTACCAGGGTGTATCATGGTATGGGGGTGTATTAGTACCAGGGTCTGTCATGGTATGGGGTGTGTTAGTACCAGGGTCTGTCATGGTATGGGGGCGTGTCAGTACCAGGGTCTGTCATGGTATGGGGGCGTGTCAGTACCAGGGTGTGTCAGGGTATGGGGTGTGTCAGTACCAGGGTCTGTCATGGTATGGGGGGGTGTCAGTACCAGGGTGTTTCATGGTATGGGGTGTGTCAGTACCAGGGTCTGTCATGGTATGGGGGTGTGTCAGTACCAGGGTGTGTCATGGTATTGGGTGTGTCAGTACCAGAGTCTGTCATGGTATGGGGTGTGTCAGTACCAGGGTGTATCATGGTATGGGGTGTGTCATGATATGGGGGTGTGTCAGTACCAGGGTGTATAATGGTATGGGGGGGTGTCAGTACCTGGGTGTGTCATGGTATGTGGGTGTGTCAGTACCAGGGTGTGTCATGGTATGAGGGCGTGTCAGTACCAGGGTGTATCATGGTATGGGGGTGTGTCAGTACCAGGGTCTGTCATGGTATGGGGTGTGTCAGTACCAGGGTGTATCATGGTATGGGGTGTGTCATGATATGGGGGTGTGTCAGTACCAGGGTGTATAATGGTATGGGGGTGTGTCAGTACCTGGGTGTGTCATGGTATGTGGGTGTGTCAGTACCAGGGTGTGTCATGGTATGAGGGCGTGTCAGTACCAGGGTGTATCATGGTATGGGGGTGTGTCAGTACCAGGGTCTGTCATGGTATGGGAGTGTGTCAGTACCAGGGTGTGTCATGGTATGGGGGTGTGTCAGTACCAGGGTGTGTCATGGTATGGGAGTGTGTCAGTACCAGGGTGTGTCATGGTATGGAGTGTGTCAGTACCAGGGTGTGTCATGGTATGGGGGGTGTCAGTACCAGGGTGTGTCATGGTATGGGGGCTTGTCAGTACCAGGGTCTGTCATGGTATGGGGGTGTGTCAGTACCAGGGTGTGTCATGGTATGGGGGTGTGTCAGTGCCAGGGTGTGTCATGGTATGGGGGTGTGTCAGTACCAGGGTGTATCATGGTATGGGGGTGTGTCAGTACCAGGGTCTGTCATGGTATGGGGCGTGTCAGTACCAGGGTCTGTCATGGTATGGGGGTGTGTCAGTACCAGGGTGTGTCATGGTATGGGGGTGTGTCAGTACCAGGGTGTGTCATGGTATGGGGGTGTGTCAGTACCAGGGTGTATCATGGGATGGGGTTTGTCAGTACTAGGGTGTATCATGGTATGGGGCTGTGTCAGTACCAGGGTGTGTCATGGTATGGGGCGTGTCAGTACCAGGGTCTGTCATGGTATGGGGGGGTGTCAGTACCAGGGTGTGTCATGGTATGGTTGTGTGTCAGTACCTGGGTGTGTCATGGTATGGGGGTGTGTCAGTACCAGGGTGTATCATGGGATGGGGTATGTCAGTACCAGGGTGTGTCATGGTATGGGGGCGTGTCAGTACCAGGGTCTGTCATGGTATGGGGGTGTGTCAGTGCCAGGGTGTATCATGGTATGGGGTGGTGTCAGTACCAGGGTGTGTCATGGTATGGGGGTGTGTCAGTACCAGGGTGTATCATGGTATGGGGCTGTGTCAGTACCAGGGTGTGTCATGGTATGTGGGTGTGTCAGTACCAGGGTGTGTCATGGTATGGGGGTGTGTCAGTACCAGGGTGTATCATGGTATGGGGTGTGTCAGTACCAGGGTCTTTCATGGTATGGGGGTGTGTCAGTACCAGTGTGTGTCATGGTATGGGGGTGTGTCAGTACCAGGGTGTGTCATGGTATGGGGGTGTGTCAGTACCAGGGTGTGTCATGGTATGGGGGTGTGTCAGTATCAGGGTGTGTCATGGTATGGGGGTGTGTCAGTACCAGGGTGTATCATGGTATGGGGGTGTGTCAGTACCAGGGTGTATCATGGTATGGGGTGTGTCAGTACCAGGGTGTGTCATGGTATTGGGTGTGTCAGTACCAGAGTCTGTCATGGTATGGGGGGGTGTCAGTACCAGGGTGTGTCATGGTATGGGGGTGTGTCAGTACCAGGGTCTGTCATGGTATGGGGTGTGTCAGTACCAGGGTGTATCATGGTATGGGGTGTGTCAGTACCAGGGTGTGTCATGGTATGTGGGTGTGTCAGTACCAGGGTGTGTCATGGTATGGGGGTGTGTCAGTACCAGGGTGTATCATGGTATGGGGGGGTGTCAGTACCAGGGTGTGTCATGGTATGTGGGTGTGTCAGTACCAGGGTGTGTCATGGTATGAGGGCGTGTCAGTACCAGGGTGTATCATGGTATGGGGCGTGTCAGTACCAGGGTCTGTCATGGTATGGGGGTGTGTCAGTACCAGGGTGTATCATGGTATGGGGGTGTGTCAGTACCAGGGTGTATCATGGTATGGGGGCGTGTCAGTACCAGGGTGTATCATGGGATGGGGTATGTCAGTACCAGAGTGTGTCATGGTATGGGGGTGTGTCAGTACCAGGGTGTATCATGGTATGGGGGTGTGTCAGTACCAGGGTGTATCATGGTATGGGGGCGTGTCAGTACCAGGGTGTATCATGGGATGGGGTATGTCAGTACCAGGGTGTGTCATGGTATGGGGGTGTGTCAGTACCAGGGTGTATCATGGGATGGGGTATGTCAGTACCAGGGTGTGTCATGGTATGGGGGTGTGTCAGTACCAGGGTCTGTCATGGTATGGGGGTGTGTCAGTACCAGGGTGTGTCATGGTATGGGGGTGTGTCAGTACCAGGGTGTATCATGGTATGGGGGTGTGTCAGTACCAGGGTCTGTCATGGTATGGGGTGTGTCAGTACCAGGGTGTGTCATGGTATGGGGGTGTGTCAGTACCAGGGTCTGTCATGGTATGGGGGCGTGTCAGTACCAGGGTCTGTCATGGTATGAGGGCGTGTCAGTACCAGGGTGTGTCATGGTAAAAGTCATTTACACTCTGTGATGCAGCATTAATACAGAAAAGTACGTTGAGATCTTAGAGGAACATGTGCTGCCTTCAAGACGTCTTTTCCAGGGACGTCCAGCATTTTTCAACAAGACGATGCAAATCTACCTGCTGCACATGTTTAGAACGAGACAAAATAAAAGCTGAAACACTAAATCACTTGGTCTCCTCGGTGCGAAAACCTTGTTTAAGTGGTGAATAGGAGCGGCGACGTTACAAAGTGGTAAATGCTTTACTGTCCCAATTTTTCTTTATTTGGGGTTGTATTATATCCAGTTACAAAACCAACCCTGTTTTACACGTTCACACCAAGAGTGTCTATAACTGACTGTATTGTATCTGTTCTGGAGTTTGTTGTTGGTTTAATGACTCCTGATTTTGATGTTGTGTTTAACAGGAAGGTTTTGATGTGTATTTTAAATTACAAGAGAACAATGAAGACGGAATAAGTGACATAAAATCAGACGAGCAGAAACAGCAGGTCCTGTTTTATCTGCTGGTTGATTTAAATGACTATGTGGACCAGTTCAGATCTGCAGAGGAGTCCGGTGAGAGCTATACGGAGGCGTGGAAGAACATTGAGCATGTAAACGGACTCCTACAGGTCCTAAATAACACATCACTGAGCCAGGAGAACCACACCGTATAAAGCCTGATGAGACTGATTCATCATTCTAATGAGCTGCACTGAAGCTGAACGTGTTTCTGGTTGTTGTTGGTTGTTTTTGGTTTTACTCAGAACTGTTAGAAGTGATGATGTGGGAGTAGAACCTGTTGTAGGGAATGTATTGTGTATGGTGTTTCTTCACATCTGTGTGAAATAACCATCAAACCCAGTCTAACATACAGCACATGTATCTGTGTTTAACTGGATTTACTTCACGTGTGCTGGTTCTGCAGCTCCAGGTTCTGAATCCACAAAAATCTTCAACCAGATAAAGAGTAACGTGTCTGAATGTACTAACAGTTCCACACAGGAACACTCAACCTGTCTGTTATTACTGGTTATAAGTGTCTCTGTACTGGTTATAAGTGTCTCTGTACTGGTTATAAGAGCTCTGTACAGGTTACAAGTTCAAATTCATCACTCAGTGTTTTAGTACAACAAGCCATGTTAAGCTTTATTTTTCACGTTAAACGTTGTTCGTTCTGTCCGGGTCATGTTTACCGCGTTATATCACACAGTTCATCTCTTTAAAAATATCAGCAGCAAACTGGATCAGAATGTAATCAGGTGACTTTAAATGATGAAAGTGGTTTATATTCTATGTAATGTTATAATGTCTCATGTGAAAACGTCCATTCCAAACCTCGACACTGTGACACGCCCACAGACGACGTAACGGTTCACGCTGAAAAACCCAGTACTCTGTGGTGCCAGATTAGAACCCTAGTTCTCTGTCTGGAACCTATTTCTTCCGGTGGAAACACACGGAACCGGTTCAAAATCAAGTTCGGATCCGGGCCGGTGGAAAAGGGGTAACAGTGACGTGGCTCCTGGTGATTGGTGGAGTGCAGAGCCGTAGATAGAGAGAGTTGCGACACTCCTTGATCTCGCCGCTACGCGGTCACGTGGTTCATGTAACCCTCCAATAGTTCCAAACAAACCCGGCGCTGTCATGTTCTCATATGGAACGGCAGCAGTGAATGAAATATTAAACACTAAATAATAAACATTTGTACAATTTCTGGGTATTTTCACCTGCATTTACATTTACTGCATCTGCTTTAATGTCAATTTGGTATATAAAGTGTAAGATTGATGTTAATAATGACTAATAACACACAGTACATTATATTAGCATACATTACATAATGTCATATCATTAAGTAGTAGAGACGATATACAGTACAGAGATTAAAGTTTATGTTTTGTTTTTTGCATAAACTCTCCCTTCACTTTCCTGAGGATTCATAATAATAATAATAATCATTTTGGTTAAACACTAAGCCATGTGGCTGTATTCATAAGGTTTACCTGCACTGAATGAACAGATTGATAAACACACTACCGTACCAATACCTTTAACATTATAGTGCAGGTACATGACATAGCTTCATTCATCTCTTATTTCATGAGTGATTAATCATTCATTCCTACATGTAACACATGAATGAATTCATTATGAATATGCACAAGTTCATTTTGTCTAATGTAAGTGGTGGACAAGGTGCACAAACCATGTAGTCGAGTTAAAGTAGAGATATCCAAGGTAAAATATTACTCCAGTAAAAGTAGTAGTAAAAGTAAAAATACTCTTTACCTCCACTAAAGTACTAAACTAAATTTACCTTCAAATGTACTTAAGTATGAAAGTAAAAGTAGCATGATTTATTATGGCTCTAATGTTTTATGATCATTTCTGTAACAAAACTCTTGATTAATCACCTCATTTTAGGTGAAAAGACTCGAGTGTCATTAATTAAGCTTAACTGACTGAGCTAAATTGGGTTATACCTATTAATTAAGATAAACATGTAACATTTAGTGCTGAGCAAATTCTAAACAATAACAGTATTAAGTATATTAATGACATCAAATTCATTATTTATTTTAAAACAAAGCAACATACAACTGAAAATGCTTGATAAGTAGTGGAAATGAATGGGGCTCTATGGGATGTTTGGAACTTTTGAGCAGCCCACGATGCGGAAGCTGCACAGAAAAATGTCCCGTCCCCGTTACAACGGTTCCCTATGGGAGAGTCGTCACTCTGTTCTCTACACCGCTCTGGTGTGGAGTGGAAAAAGCCGCCACTATAAAGACTCTTTGTTTCGGCTGAGCGGGAGTCATCTTTTTCTCTCCTGCGCCGCTAGACATAAAGACGTTTATGCTTGTGATTCACTTCCTTGGCGTTTTTTATATATATTTTTTTTCTGGAGGCGGGGCGGGAGTAATGCGGTTCACTATGTCTGGCGTACAAAGGAAACACCTAGTAACTGTGATCCAGACCAAATTGAGTCATTCCAGATTTTCTATACACAGCTGGGATTAGTGCTACAATCCTAATACATTTAACACACGTGTCTATCACTGTTTTAAATACAAATATCTACCTGGTGAGAAATGTGTTTTTTATTATCTAAATAAACAATAAATACAGATAATAATAGAAGAATTCATCTAAATGAATGTTGATCAGATGAGGGACAGAGTGGTGACCCCACACCTTCACTGTTATCGGATGATCCCACGTTCAGGAGACTTAACCACTGCAGAGCGATACTGATAGATTCTTTATTGATCCTTTGCAGGAAATTTCTTTGTTATAGCAGCTCACATCAGACAACAACAACTTCTTGTATACATACAACATTCACTTACAGAAATGTTTACAGCTGTAAAGCTACACAAACAAAAGAAAGGGAAATAAATCACAAACGAACTATTGCCGAAGCCTAAAGTGGAACCAGGGAGAAGAAGGTCACTCCACTTCATGAACATGATTACCAGGAAACTCCAGAAACAAAGAAACAGATTAGAGAGGAAACGAAAGTTCAACAGTGACTGGAAAAAACTCCCTAAATTCTACTACAATGAAACAACAGAGACCTCCGTTCTACTTTGGGTGGTTTCCTTTAAGCTCATCATAAACTTTATTGATTATAATTAATCACCACATTAGTTTAAGATTCGTCCACATTTACATCAAAAGCTTCAGGGTAAACTGGATGTGCCTAACAGTGATTTATATAAAGAGCACCAGAGAAGAACATCAAGGTAAAAGCATTCCACAACTGCACAAAATCAAGTCCAACTCAGAAAGGCTCGAAAATAAAACGAGGTTTTTGGAGTGACTGTGTTTTGGATCTTTAACAGATGCTTCATGCTGAAAAGCTTTTAATGTGTCTTAATCATTTTGTAAAGAAGAGTGGAGCTCATTTCCTCCACAGTGATGAAAAGATTTCCAGTGATCAGAAGCATCAGAGGTAACACAACCAGTCACCGTGTTTATAGAGAATTGTTACTTCTTTCCTTTAATAAATTAATTAATTACTTAAAACTGTACTATGTTTTTACTCTGTAAAACTCTCTTTGTAAAGAAAAGTGCGTCAAACTTAGCAAATTTAGTTTAAATAATTACAAATTGTGGAAAGGAAATGCAGAAATATAAGACATCAGACATGAATGTCATGTATTGGGATAAATAAAGCTCTATTTTCTGTTTCTATCTACCTAAAGCTAAAATGCATTACAGTTTATCTCACTTACTGAATGTTAACTACAGTTTGCTTCATGATAGGATTCTCTTTTGGCTGTTCCCGTTTGGGGTTCCCACAGTGGATCATCTGTGTCCATCCCTTTTTTGTCCTGAGCATCCTCCTCTGTTACCCCAACCACCTGCATGTCCTCCATCACTGTGATGTTATTCACGATAACACACTCCCTCTCGTGTTCTATTGCTTAAACATAAACTGTATACATGCATATATTTACAGTGTATCACAAAAGTGAGTACACCCCTCACATTTCTGCAAATATTTTATTATATCTTTTCATGGGACAACACTATAGAAATAAAACTTGGATATAACTTAGAGTAGTCAGTGTACAGCTTGTATAGCAGTGTAGATTTACTGTCTTCTGAAAATAACTCAACACACAGCCATTAATGTCTAAATGGCTGCAACATAAGTGAGTACACCCCACAGTGAACATGTCCAAATTGTGCCCAAAGTGTCAATATTTTGTGTGACCACCATTATTATCCAGCACTGCCTTAACCCTCCTGGGCATGGAATTCACCAGAGCTGCACAGGTTGCTACTGGAATCCTCTTCCACTGCTCCATGATGACATCACGGAGCTGGTGGATGTTAGACACCTTGAACTACTCCACCTTCCACTTGAGGATGCGCCACAGGTGCTCAATTGGGTTTAGTCCATCACCTTTACCTTCAGCTTCCTCAGCAAGGCAGTTGTCATCTTGGAGGTTGTGTTTGGGGTCGTTATCCTGTTGGAAAACTGCCATGAGGCCCAGTTTTCGAAGGGAGGGGATCATGCTCTGTTTCAGAATGTCACAGTACATGTTGGAATTCATGTTTCCCTCAATGAACTGCAGCTCCCCAGTGCCAGCAACACTCATGCAGCCCAAGACCATGATGCTACCACAACCATGCTTGACTGTAGGCAAGATACAGTTGTCTTGGTACTTCTCACCAGGGCGCCGCCACACATGCTGGACACCATCTGAGCCAAACAAGTTTATCTTGGTCTCGTCAGACCACAGGGCATTCCAGTAATCCATGTTCTTGGACTGCTTGTTTTCAGCAAACTGTTTGCGGGCTTTCTTGTGCGTCAGCTTCCTTCTGGGATGACGACCATGCAGACCGAGTCGATGCAGTGTGCGGCGTATGGTCTGAGCACTGACAGGCTGACCTCCCACGTCTTCAACCTCTGCAGCAATGCTGGCAGCACTCATGTGTCTATTTTTTAAAGCCGACCTCTGGATATGACGCCGAACACGTGGACTCGACTTCTTTGGTCGACCCTGGCGAAGCCTGTTCCGAGTGGAACCTGTCCTGGAAAACCGCTGTATGACCTTGGCCACCATGCTGTAGCTCAGTTTCAGGGTGTTAGCAATCTTCTTATAGCCCAGGCCATCTTTGTGGAGAGCAACAATTCTATTTCTCACATCCTCAGAGAGTTCTTTGCCATGAGGTGCCATGTTGAATATCCAGTGGCCAGTATGAGAGAATTGTACCCAAAACACCAAATTTAACAGCCCTGCTCCCCATTTACACCTGGGACCTTGACACATGACACCAGGGAGGGACAACGACACATTTGGGCACAATTTGGACATGTTCACTGTGGGGTGTACTCACTTATGTTGCAGCTATTTAGACATTAATGGCTGTGTGTTGAGTTATTTTCAGAAGACAGTAAATCTACACTGCTATACAAGCTGTACACTGACTACTCTAAGTTATATCCAAGTTTCATGTCTATAGTGTTGTCCCATGAAAAGATATAATGAAATATTTGCAGAAATGTGAGGGGTGTACTCACTTTTGTGATACACTGTACATATACACATACATACAGGTATGTCTACATATACACACATATATATATATATATATATATATATATATGTATATATACATGTAAATTAGATGCAAGTTGTGTAAATTTAGTCCTGAATGCTATTTCCGTTGAGGACTCGAACAGCTTGTGAGAAAAAGCTTCTTCTCATCCTCTCCGTTTTGGCCTTCAGGGCACGAAAACGCTTCCCAGACCATAACAAAGAAAACAGTCCATTACCTTTACTATCCTCCTGGCCCTTGTCCAGCACCGTTTGGGGAGATGGGCGCTGATGTCCTGTGAAAGCCTTCATGACCTTGTTACCTGCTCGCTCTCCCTTTTAGTTATGCTGTAATAATTAGGGCTGCCGGAGTCTAAAACTCTCTGTAAAACTGTTTTACTCAACTAGCATTGTACATTATTAACTACATTCTTTGTTGTTTTACTCCAAAGGCATTCTGATGGAAACCTGTTTACCCGCTGAGGTTAAGGATTAAAGTCGAGACCGCCGTGACAACTATGCTGCTCCTGCCGGATGTGACGGGTCTGGAGTAATTGCACCAAGAATGACAAGAAATCACTACAGACTTTATTGAAGACTAGAGCGAAGAACAACTCTATTATTATTTATCTATTTATCTATTTATTACCAGTTATAACTTTTAGATTATTTAATTCTGTGTTTGTATGCTCTGTGTAAATCGTGTATTTATTTAAAGTTTCCTCCAGGCCACCCAAGAAGGATGGAGGGCCCTGCTGAGTCTGGTTCCTCTCAAGGTTTCTTCCTGTAATTTTCAGGGAGTTTTTCCTTGCCACAGTCGCCCTCGGCTTGCTCAACAGGGGTTTTTTGTATCTGTTGGTCCTAGATTTTGTAAAGTTGCTTTGAGACAATGTCTATTGTAAAAAGCGCTATATAAATAAAGTTGACTTGACTTGACTTGACGTTTCCTGTATATGGACTGCAGGTCAGGAAGCTCAGTCCGGATTATGCGCTCAGCTGAACGCACCACCCTCTGTAGAGCCGCCTATCCTGCTTGGTGCTGTTTCAGAACCAGGTTGTGATGTTTCCCGTTATGATGAATTCAGTGGTGCAGGTGTAGAAGTTACGAAGCACCTTGGATGGTAGTTTGAAGTCCCTCAAGCGTCTGAGGTGATAAAGACGCTGACGGGCCTTCTTTTCCAGAGTGGTAGTGTGGCAGGACCATGACAGGTCCTTAGAGATGTGAACTCCAAGGTACTTGAAATTGTCTACTCTTTCCACTGCAGTGCCACTGATCATAACGGGGTGGTAGTTCCTCTCCTGCTTTATGCTGCAGTCCACTATCAGCTGCTTTGTCTTGCTGATGTTAAGGAGCAGATTGTTGTCCTGGCACCAGTCCTCCAGGTGTTTAATCTCCTCTAGGTAGGCCCTCTCATCGTTGTTAGAGATCAGGCCCACCACAACAGTGTCGTCAGCAAACTTGACAATGGTGGTAGAGCTGGAAGTGGCCACACAGTCATATGTGTACAGTGAGTACAGCAGGGGGCTCAGGACACAGCCCTGGGGGGCACCAGTGCTAAGTGTGAGGGTGGGTGAGACGTGTTTGCCTACCCGTACTGCCTGTGGTCTGTCCGTCAAGAAGTTAGAGATCCAGTGACACAAGGATGGATGAAGTCCCAGGTTCTCCAACTTGATGGTTAGTGTAGAGGGGATAATCATGTTAAATGCTGAGCTGTAGTCAACAAACAGCATTTTAACATAATTACCCCTCCCAGCGTCCAGGTGTGATAATGTGGTGTGAAGGAGGTAGGTGATGGCAGGTATTTGGAACATTGGAATCACAAACTTGATGTTAAAAGGTTTTATGTGAGTCAGATTTCGTTCTGAATAATTGTACAACAACGGACATAATTTATTGGCTCAAATATTTAAAAACATGCGGTTTTGGGCCATGAAGTAGCACAAAGTACACGGCATTAGCAAATAGTGAAAGGCCTTGTTTCAATCCACACACAATAACCCTACACTGTGTGCTCAAAACACTATAGCTTTACCATTGGTTCAAATCTAATGTAGTACACTATGTAGTGTACATGACGGTAACTGGAACATTAGAATGTTCTCATGTGGGACAGGCAGCAGTGCATGAAATATTAAACCATAAATAATAAACATTTGTACAATTTCTGGGTGTTTTCACCTGCATTTACATTTACTGCATCTGCTTTAATGTCAGTTTGGTATATAAAGTGGAAGATTGATGTTTATAATGACTAATAACACTATTAGCATACATTACATAATGCCATATCATTAAGTAGTGAAGACGATATACAGTACAGAGATTAAAGAGTTTTTTTTGTTTTGTTTTTTTGCATAAACTCTCCCTTCACTTTCCTGAGGATTCATAATAATAATAATAATCATTTTGGCTAAACACTAAGTCATGTGGCTGTATTCATAAGGTTTACCTGCACTGAATGAACAGATTGATAAACACACTACCGTACCTTTAACATTATAGTGCAGGTACATGAAATAGCTTCATTCATCTCTTATTTCATGAGTGATTAATCATTGATTCCTACATGTAACACATGAATGAATTCATTATGAATATGCACAAGTTCATTTTGTCTAATGTAAGTGGTGGACAAGGTACAAAAACCATGTAGCTGAGTTAAAGTAGAGAAATCCAAGGTAACATATTACTCCAGTAAAAGTAGTAGTAAAAGTAAAAATACTCTTTACCTTCACTTGAGTAAAAGTACTAAAGTATTTACCTTCAAATGTACTTAAGTATGAAAGTAAAAGTAGCATGATTTATTATGGCTCTAATGTTTTATGATCATTTCTGTAACAAGACTCTTGATTAATCACCTCATTTTAGGTGAAAAGACTCTAGTGGCATTAATTTAGCTTACAGTGGTGCTTGAAAGTTTGTGAACCCTTTAGAATTTTCTAGATTTCTGCATAAATGACCTAAAACATCATCAGATTTTCACACAAGTCCTACAAGTAGATAAAGAGAACCCAGTTAAACAAATGAGACAAAAATATTGTACTTGGTCATTTATTTATTGAGGAAAATGATCCAATATTACATATTTGTGAGTGGAAAAAGTATGTGAACCTCTAGGATTAGCTGTTAATTTGAAGGTGAAATTAGAGTCAGGTGTTTTCACCTGATCATGGGACGACAATCATGTGTGAGTGGCACCCTGTTTTATTTAAAGAACAGGGATCTATCAAAGTCTGCTCTTCACAACACATGTTTGTGGTAGTGTATCATGGCACGAACAAAGGAGATTTCTGAGGACCTCAGAAAAAGAGTTGTTGATGCTCATCAGGCTGGAAAAGGTTACAAAACCATCTCTAAAGAGTTTGGACTCCACCAATCCACAGTCAGACAGATTGTGTACAAATGGAGGAAATTCAAGACCATTGTTACCCTCCTCAGGAGTGGTCGACCATCAAAGATCACTCCAAGAGCAAGGCGTGTAATAGTCGGCGAGGTCACAAAGGACCCCAGGGTAACTTCTAAGCAACTGAAGGCCTCTCTCACATTGGCTAATGTTAATGTTCATGAGTCCACCATCAGGAGAACGCTGAACAACAATGGTGTGCATGGCAGGGTTGCAAGGAGAAAGCCACTGCTCTCCAAAAAGAACATTGCTGCTCGTCTGCAGTTTGCTACAGATCACGTGGACGAGACAGAAGGCTACTGGAAGAATGTTTTGTGGACGGATGAGACCAAAATAGAACTTTTTGGTTTAAATGAAAAGCGTTATGTTTGGAGAAAGGAAAACACTGCATTCCAGCATAAGAACCTTATCCCATCTGTGAAACATGGTGGTGGTAGTATCATGGTTTGGGCCTGTTTTGCTGCATCTGGGCCAGGACGGCTTGCCATCATTGATGGAACAATGAATTCTGAATTATATCAGAGAATTCTAAAGGAAAATGTCAGGACATCTGTCCATGAACTGAATCTCAAGAGAAGGTGGGTCATGCAGCAAGACAACGACCCTAAGCACACAAGTCGTTCTACAAAGAACGGTTAAAGAAGAATAAAGTTCATGTTTTGGAATGGCCAAGTCAAAGTCCTGATGTTAATCCAATGGAAATGTTGTGGAAGGACCTGAAGCGAGCAGTTAATGTGAGGAAACCCACCAACATCCCAGAGTTGAAGCTGTTCTGTACGGAGGAATGGGCTAAAATTCCTCCAGGCATGATGCAGGACTGATCAACAGTTACCGGAAAAGTTTAGTTGCAGTTATTGCTGCAAAAGGGGGTCACACCAGATACTGAAAGCAAAGGTTCACATACTTTTGCCACTCACAAATATGTAATATTGGATCATTTTCCTCAATAAATAAATGACCAAGTATAATATTTTTGTCTCATTTGTTTAACTGGGTTCTCTTTATCTACTTTTAGGACTCGTGTGAAAATCTGATGATGTTTTAGGTCAAATTTATGCAGAAATCTAGAAAATTCTAAAGGGTTCACAAACTTTCAAGCACCACTGTAACTGACTGAGCTAAATTGGGTTATACCTATTAATTAAGATAAACATGTAACATTTAGTGCTGAGCAAATGCTAAACAATAACAGTATTAAGTATATTAATGACATCAAATTCATTATTTTTTTTAAACAAAGCAACATACAGCTAAAAATGCTTGATAAGTGGTGGAAATGAATGGAGCTCTATGGGATGTTTGGAACCTTTCAGAGCTCCACAACCCGGAAGCTGCACAAAAAAATGTCCCGCCCCCGTTACAACGGTTCCCTATAGACCACTGAAGTCGTGTCGTCATTTTGTAGTCCACGCCATGTTGTTATGCCCATATTTGGTAACCTGGGTCTAAGAGAAATTTTGAATAGGAAAAATGAACGGAGATTTCGCAAATTGCCTCTCTCGCATCCTGTAGTCATAAAAAATGTTCCAGAGCTGTTATGTTTTGTTTTATGGAGATTCTTCTGTCTATTATCACTGGATCCTCTGAATTATGAAGTTATTACAGAGTCAAAATATGAATAGTGCTGCATGTAAGCTAATGCTACTGCGCACTGAATTAACGTCACTAAACTGGAAGCCTCTTAATTTTTTCTTTATTTTCTTTTATAAGCCTCTTAAATAACCACACGAAGCAGCACGATTCACCAGAGTAACAGTGCCGTGATATTCACAAGTTTTGGTTGATATTTTTAGTAGCTAGCTACATTAAAGTAGAAAGCGAGGACGGTCGGGTGTTACGCCTTTGTTTGTACTCAACAAAAACGGGCCGCTCGTTCCGTCGATTTGATTGGTGTAGTTCAGTGACGTCTAATTAATGCGCAGTAGCGTTAGCTTTCGTGTAGCATTATTAGTATTACGATCCTTTAACGACCTCGTAATTCAGAGGATCCGGTGATGTACAGGAGAAAAATGTACACAGGACAAAACGTAGAACGTTCTGAACATGTTTATTTAGCACAGGATGCGTTAGAGTCGATTTTTTGAAAACCCCGTTCATTTTTCCGATAGGAAATCTGACTTGGACCCGGGTCTCCAAATATGGGCATAACGAGGACTACAGAATGACGCACGACTTCAGTGGTCTATGGGAGTGTCGCCACTCTGTTCTCTCTACTGCTCTGCCCACTGGGATTTAAGTGACAGCTGTGGGTCTGCCGGTTGGAGACTATTTTCTCAAAACTCTGTCATTTGAATCTGTTCATTTGATTAGACTCTGCATGAAGGCTATCTGTGAGGTCCTGCACAGTGATGACCCAGAGGCTAAAGAACCTTTTTTGTTTGTTTTTGAGCACGGGGAGGATATGGAGCTGTTTTTGCAAGCCTGTCATGATGAGCAGGGACTCCGGATCAATACAATGTTTACACACTGCCCCTCACGCAGTGCCCCTCACCAAAAAAATAATATAATAAATTAATGTAAATGAATCCCTTGTCAGTCATTCTTTCAGCTTTGAATTTACATAGTTTTACCAGTACGTCTATTGTTAAATTATGATATTTTGTTACAAAATACTTCAATGTTATGTTATACAGTACAATAAACAAGGTAAACATTTTTAATTGAGACCACATAAGGTGTGTCCTACAAGGGGGAAAATGTCTGCATACATATACAGTGTATCACAAAAGTGAGTACACCCCTCACATTTCTGCAGATATTTAAGTATATCTTTTCATGGGACAACACTGACAAAATGACACTTTGACACAATGAAAAGTAGTCTGTGTGCAGCTTATATAACAGTGTAAATTTATTCTTCCCTCAAAATAACTCAATATACAGCCATTAATGTCTAAACCACCGGCAACAAAAGTGAGTACACCCCCAAGAGACTACACCCCTAAATGTCCAAATTGAGCACTGCTTGTCATTTTCCCTCCAAAATGTCATGTGATTTGTTAGTGTTACTAGGTCTCAGGTGTGCATAGGGAGCAGGTGTGTTCAATTTAGTAGTACAGCTCTCACACTCTCTCATACTGGTCACTGAAAGTTCCAACATGGCACCTCATGGCAAAGAACTCTCTGAGGATCTTAAAAGACGAATTGTTGCGCTATATGAAGATGGCCAAGGCTACAAGAAGATTGCCAACACCCTGAAACTGAGCTGCAGCACAGTGGCCAAGATCATCCAGCATTTTAAAGAAGCAGGGTCCACTCAGAAAAGACCTCGCGTTGGTCGTCCAAAGAAGCTGAGTGCACGTGCTCAGCGTCACATCCAACTGCTGTCTTTGAAAGATAGGCGCAGGAGTGCTGTCAGCATTGCTGCAGAGATTGAAAAGGTGGGGGGTCAGCCTGTCAGTGCTCAGACCATACGCCGCACACTACATCAAATTGGTCTGCATGGCTGTCACCCCAGAAGGAAGCCTCTTCTGAAGTCTCTACACAGGAAAGCCCGCAAACAGTTTGCTGAAGACATGTCAACAAAGGACATGGATTACTGGAACCATGTCCTATGGTCTGATGAGACCAAGATTAATTTGTTTGGTTCAGATGGTCTCAAGCATGTGTGGCGGCAATCAGGTGAGGAGTACAAAGATAAGTGTGTCATGCCTACAGTCAAGCATGGTGGTGGGAATGCCATGGTCTGGGGCTGCATGAGTGCAGCAGGTGTTGGGGAGTTACATTTCATTGAGGGACACATGAACTCCAATATGTACTGTGAAATACTGAAGCAGAGCATGATCCCTCCCTCCGGAAACTGGGTCGCAGGGCAGTGTTCCAGCATGATAATGACCCCAAACACACCTCTAAGACGACCACTGCTTTATTGAAGAGGCTGAGGGTAAAGGTGATGGACTGGCCAAGCATGTCTCCAGACCTAAACCCAATAGAACATCTTTGGGGCATCCTCAAGCGGAAGGTGGAGGAGCGCAAAGTCTCGAATATCCGCCAGCTCCGTGATGTCGTCATGGAGGAGTGGAAAAGCATTCCAGTGGCAACCTGTGAAGCTCTGGTAAACTCCATGCCCAGGAGAGTTAAGGCAGTTCTGGGAAATAATGGTGGCCACACAAAATATTGACACTTCAGGAACTTTCACTAAGGGGTGTACTCACTTTTGTTGCCGGTGGTTTAGACATTAATGGCTGTATATTGAGTTATTTTGAGGGAAGAATAAATTTACACTGTTATATAAGCTGCACACAGACTACTTTTCATTGTGTCAAAGTGTCATTTTGTCAGTGTTGTCCCATGAAAAGATATACTTAAATATCTGCAGAAATGTGAGGGGTGTACTCACTTTTGTGATACACTGTATATAGGCTACTACTCCCTTTCTATTAAAAGATCTGAAAGTTAATATGGGTGGTGAGGAACCCATGGGAATTGCCTGCAAATATGTGGAAGTGTAACAGTGTACACTTGTTTTTCTAATGAAAGCACACTGGACTCACTATTTAATATCAAGTAGAGATATAATAATCTATTATTTATACAAAAGTTATATAAAAATTTAACACACTGCAATTAACTTATATCTGAAATGAACTATATGAAAGCATAATCATCAAAACTCTAGTCCAACTTAATTATTTGGGTTTTAGATTTACAAGGAGGGGGTTATAATGTTATGCCTGATTGGTGTATGCTATTATTAATATTGTTTAGTAATACCTCTTATCCAAAATCAGAATTTAAATGCATTTTATTTAACTTGTACCTATAATATAATTTATTTAACTTGTACCTGACAGTGATATTTGAACAATAACAGGTAACACATACTATCTTAATTATGTTTCTGATGTCAAAGTTGCATATTAAATAGTGGGTTAAGACGGGAAAATCATCTAATACTGCTCCTTTAGGACCCTGGCTTGCAAAGACGTTCTTTCGCTGATATCCACCCACTTGCTGTATAAGCCCCTCCCACTTTAGGTATAAGCCACTCCCACTTGCTGTATAAGCCCCTCCCACTTGCAGTTCTCCGGTCTGCAGAGATACGTACTAGTGATGGGAATTTCGGCTCTTTTTAGAGAGCCGGTTCTTTTGGCTCGGCTCACTAAAAAGAGCCGGCTCTTTCGGCTCCCAAGTGGCTCCTTAGAAATTAATTTATTACCAAATTACATGTAAAATTAATTACTAATGTAAAAAAAAACATTGTATCAAATGTTTATTATTTAAATGGCTTTATTTATATACCCAACATGGAACAGTGCGACAACAATAAATTATAAAATACAAAGACCCATCTCAATTAGACAAAAAGGTCTGATTGTGTATATTATTTGTAAATTTGCATCTAGAGTGGTGCGGCACGGTAGCTAAGTGGGTAGCACTGTCGCCTCACAGCAAGGCGGGACGGTCCGGGTCCTTTCTGTGTGGAGTTTGCATGTTCTTCCCGTGTCTGTGTGGGTTTCCTCCGGGTGCTCCGGTTCCCTCCCACAGTCCAAATACGTGCAAGTGAGGTGAATTGGAGATACTAAATTGTCCAAGACTGTGTTGGATATAATCTTGTGAACTGATGAATCTTGTGTAATGAGTAACTACCGGTTCTGTCATGAATGTAACCACAAGTGTAAAACATGACGAATAAACCCTAATAAATAAAACAAAATAAACAAGCATCTAGAGTGAAACAACACAACATCAACGAAGCATCACTCAACAAAATATAAATGAAAATGTGCAAAACAAAAAGAAAAATCAGCATCCAGGTGACAGTATCAGGAGCCGGATCCCGTCGTTCACTTTAAAGAGCCGACTCTTAGAGCCGAGTTGTTCGCGACCGACTCATCACTAATACATACTTGAATATCAAGGAGCAGAGAGGACGCGGCATTAGCGGAAACTAGGGGCTGTGTCTCAATCCACACACACTAACCCTACACTGTGTGCTCTAAACACTAGTTTCACCACTGGTTGACAGATAATGTAGCACCCTATGTAGTGTACGTGGCTGTAATTGGAACATTAGAATCACAAACTTGATGTTGTAATATTTTGTTCGTGGGTCAGAATATTTGTACAACAAAGGACAAAATATTTTGATTTAAATATTTAAAAACATGCTGTTTTGGGTCATGAAGAAGCACAAAGTACACGGCATTAGCGGATAATGTAGGGCTGTGTCCCAATCCACACACAATAATACGACACTGTGTGCTCAAAACATTAGCTTCACAATTGGTTGACAGCTAATGTAGTACACTATGTAGTCTGACATAATATTTTGGCTCAAATATTTAAAAACATGCTGTTTTGGGCCATGAAGAGCACAAAGTACACGGCTTAACAGAAACTAGAGGGCTGTGTCCCAATCCACACACAATAACCCTACACTGTGTGCTCAAAACATGTGCCAATGTAGCACACTATGTAGTGTACATGGCGGTAATTGGAACACAGCAGCTCTCCTCTGCTCCGTGTTCAGCCTAATGTAATAAATAGAGTTTTAAGTTGATATACAGTATATACTGCCTGGACCAGAATAAAAATAAAGCTTTACTGCATGTTTCAGCTGTATTAATTCTATTTGAACCCAAACTGATTGACTGAGCAGCTCATTTAGTAAACAATCAGTGGTCGTGGAACAGCGTTACTGGCTCTGAGTGTAAATAAAAGTGGTTTTTTTATACATGGACCACGACAGAGGTGCTGATTTTGGGATGTAAACTGTGCTGGAGGCTTGACAGGGCGCTGCGTCTCCGCTCGTCACCACCAGGCGGCGCTCCGGAGCCCTGCGGTCTGGGGTCTATTGTGGAGGCGCTGGTGTGAATGGGGACTCACTTCCTGGAGAGCTGTGACGCCATCGCCGGGTCTGCATGGAGCGTCATACTGTACCGTGTTCATTTAGGCACTGCGTCTGATTTTATCTGATCAACCGGTGTGTCTGATGTGAGGAGAATAAAGAGCGAATCGGGACGTGCACCGCGAGTGTGTGTGTGTGTGTGTGTGTGTGTGCGGTGGTGTATCCGCCGCATCTCCATCAGTCCTCCAGCGCCCATTCAGCTCTGATATTAATCATCATCATCATCATCATGGTGATAAAGGTGGACTTTGAGGAGTGTGTGAAGGACTCACCCAGGTTCAGGTAAGTGTGTGTGTGATATCAGTGCATGTGTTCCTCAGGTTACCTGTTCATAACCTGCTGGATGTGATGATGATGATGGTGGTGATGATGCTGATGATGCTGAAGGCCCTGCAGCAGCTTCAGGGATGCATGATTAGATGAACGCGTTTCCTCCTCTCTGACTCTAAATGCTTCATTTATTATTTTATTATTCTGTTATTGATTATATCTGATCATCTGATCTGCTTCCATCTCATAACAAACGTTCAGACTGTAACAGACTGCAGCTTCATGCTTTCTTACATTCAAATATCGTGGATCAAGTCAAAGAATCACACAATATATAACTAAAATAATAAAATAGAACTATTCATTCATTCCTTATCTGTTTCACCGACGCTTAATTCAGTTCAGGGTCGCGGTGGGTCCACGTCACTGGGTGAAAGGTAGGAAACACCCTGGACATGTCGCCAGTCCATCACAGGGCATAAATGTTATTATTATTATTTATAATCATTATTTATAATCTGTGGAGCTGGATTACAATCTCACTCCACTTTCGCTGTCTGTTAGGAGTTTGGCATGTTCTCTGTCTCCTTTGGGTACTTCAGTTTCCTCCCACCTTACAGTAACATGATGTTAATGATGATGTTAATGATGTTAATGATGATGTTAATGATGATGTTAATGATGATGATGGTGATGATGATGATGTGCAGGGCTGCTGTAGAAGATGTAGAGGGCGACGTCGGGGAACTGGAGTCCAAACTGGACAAGGTGAGCACCCATGTTTCCATTCCCAGTGTTTACTCATCCCAGTGTTTACTCATCCCAGTCTTTACTCATCCCACTGTTTACTCATCCCATTGTTTACTTATCCCAGTGTTTACTAATCCCAGTGTTTACTTATCCCAGTGTTTACTTATCCCAGTGTTTACTCATCCCAGTGTTTACTTATCCCAGTGTTTACTCATCCCAGTGTTTACTTATCCCAGTGTTTACTCATCCCAGTGTTTACTTATCCCAGTGTTTACTCATCCGTGTTTACTTATCCCAGTGTTTACTTATCCCAGTGTTTACTCATCCCAGTGTTTACTCATCTCAGTGTTTACTTATCCCAGTGTTTACTCATCCCAGTGTTTACTTATCCCAGTGTTTACTCATCCCAGTGTTTACTCATTTCAGTGTTTACTTATCCCAGTGTTTACTTATCCCAGTGTTTACTTATCCCAGTGTTTACCTATCCCAGTGTTTACTCATCCCAGTGTTTACTTATCCCAGTGTTTACCTATCCCAGTGTTTACTCATCCCAGTGTTTACTTATCCCAGTGTTTACTCATCCCAGTGTTTACTCATCCCAGTGTTTACTCATTCAAGTGTTTACTCATCTCAGTGTTTACTTATCCCAGTGTTTACTCATCCCAGTGTTTACTTATCCCAGTGTTTACTCATCCCAGTGTTTACTCATTTCAGTGTTTACTTATCCCAGTGTTTATTCATCCCAGTGTTTACTTATCCCAGTGATATACTCATCTCAGTATTTACTCATCCCACTGGTTTACTCAACCTGCTGATTCATAACAGGGTTTGATTTTATTCAGTGAATAAATTCTCCATGATGACAGTGTGTAACAAATCACAGGAAATTCATCATTTCATTAATGCCTGAAACATACTTCAAAAATGTTGGGACAAAATAAGAGTGAAGAGACCTGTCCCATATTTAATTTACTGAACGTGTGTGTGTGTGTGTGTGTGTGTGTGTTGCAGTTGGTTAAGCTGTGTATCGGAATGATCGATGCAGGACGAGTCTACAGCCATGCTAACAGACAGTTCATTAACGGGATCAGAGACTTAGCGCTACAGTCCAGCAGTGATGATGTCATCGGGGTAAGAGACGCTTCGTCCTCTGTGAAGGACACGAACACAGGAACCCTCTTTATACAGGGCACCAGTCCTTATTTAGGGGTAATACAGAGCAGCCAGAAAAGTGTGGAATAAAATCCAGAACCTCTCGAACCGTTCTGCTTTGTACCACCCACTTTACCACCTGGGTCACCCTGCCACCCCTTATAGAGGCATTGATATTTTCTCCCAAAAGTTTGTAATAACATATAAAGTATAGAAACAGTTTGGTGGATCTGTCGGTATTTACGATCTTTCTGTAACGTTTAACGATTGTTGTTTTTTCTCTCTCTTCAGTCCAGTTTAGCTGCGTTTGCTGAGACTCTGCAGGAGATGAACAACTATCACACTGTAAGCTCTGTGTGTGTGTGTGTCTGTGTGTGTGTGTGTTTATATTGACACTATATGTATGTTGGGTTATATAGGGTCACATTAGTCTGGTGGAGTAAAGTGTAGTGAAGTACAGTTGTAATGAAGTAAGGTTGTAGTGAAGTACAGTGGTAGCGAGGGACAGTTGTTGTGTAGTGATGTACAGCTTGTAGTAAGAATGGTTGTAGTAAAATACAGTTGTAGTGAAGTACAGTAGTGGTGAGGGATGGTTGTAGTGAGGGACAGCTGTAGTGAGTACAGTTGTAGTGAGTACAGTTGTAGTGTAGTAATGTACAGTTGAAGTGAGAATGGTTGTAGTGTAGTAATGTACAGTTGTAGTGAGTACAGTTGTAGTGTAGTAATGTACAGTTGAAGTGAGAATGGTTGTAGTGTAGTAATGTACAGTTGTAGTGAGTACAGATGTAGTGTAGTAATGTCAGAGTCAGAGAGGTTTTATTGTCATTTCAGCTACATACAAGTACATATTGAAACGAAACAGCGTTCCTCTAGGATCACGGTGTAACACGGTACAAAAAGTGCAAGACAATACAAAACACTGTAAATACAACAATAATACAAAAAATCCTATAATAAATAACTACAAAAGATATTCCTAATTATCCCTAATCTAAACAAGTAATTAGAAGACAGGACTAAAGACAAGTGTTAGTACATGATGGTGAATAGATGGTACAATGGTTCATGAGGTAGTGACATGTTGTACATTAGCAGCGTAAAATTGGCAATGCAGATAAGGTGCCTAAAAAGTAAATAAGGTGCAAAAATACAAGTAAGGTGCAGAAATTACTTGTGCAGTTCCAGGAGGTGTGCAAAAAATGCAAGTAACATAATCAATACAGTTCAGTGTGTGGCAGCAGAACATTTCCGGAGGAAATTGTTACAGTACTGAGTTTAGAAGTCTGATTGCCTGAGGGATAAAACTGTTACACAGTCTGGTTGTGTTAGTCCGGATGCTGCGGTATCGTCTCCCAGACGGGAGCAGAGTAAAAAGTCCATGTGATGGATGGGTTGGATCGTCCACAATGCTGAGAGCTTTGCGGATGCAGCGGGTGTTAAAAATGTCCGTGAGAGATGGAAGAGCGACCCCGATGATCTTTTTAGCTGTCCTCACTACTCGCTGTAGAGTCCTGCGGTCCGACGCAGTACAATTTCTGAACCAGACAGTGATGCAGCCGCTCAGGATGCTCTCGATCGTTCCTCTGTAGAACGTGGTGAGAATGGGGGGTGGCAGATGAGCTTTCCTCAGTCTTCTCAAAAAGTAGAGACGCTGCTGGGCTTTCTTGGTGATAGAACTGGTGTTGAGGGTCCAGGTGAGATTCTCCTCCAGATGAACACCGAGAAATTTGGTGCTCTTGACGATCTCAACAGATGAGCCGTCGATGTGCAGTGGGGAGTGGTCCCTTAGTGTCTTTCTAAAGTCAATGACCATCTCTTTGGTTTTATCCACGTTCAGAGACAGGTTGTTGACTTGGCACCAGTTCGTTAGATGTTGTACCTCCTCTCTGTACGCTGACTCATCGTTGTTGCTGATGAGTCCCACCACAGTTGTGTCGTCTGCAAACTTAACGATGGAATTCGAGCTGTGCATTGCTGTACAGTCGTGCGTAAGCAGAGTAAACAGCAGTGGACTGAGCACACAGCCTTGGGGAGCGCCGGTGCTCAGTGTGGTGGTGCTGGAGGTGTTCTTACCGATCCGGACGGACTGAGGTCTCTCAGTCAAGAAATCCAGGATCCAGTTGCAGAGAGAGGTGTTCAGGCCCAGCGTGCTCAGCTTTCCAATTAGATGCTGAGGAATGATGGTGTTGAATGCTGAGCTAAAGTCTCCTGTTGTAGTGAGTACAGTTGTAGTGTAGTAATGTACAGTTGTAGTAAGAATGGTTGTAGTGTAGTAATGTACAGTTGTAGTGAGTACAGTTGTAGTGTAGTAATGTACAGTTGTAGTGAGAATGGTTGTAGTGTATAAATGTACAGTTGTTGTAAAATATTGCCTATTCAGCAATATGTAGAAGTTTGAAAAATAGCTGGTAATAGATGGTTATGCTATCGTGATGCTGTGCCCATTAAAACACATAGGACAGAAAGTGAATAGATTGATAAGTTCCTTTTATTGCCAGTTACACAAACAGTTCCATTTACTTGAACATTAGGTGCAAAGTTGAAATTGGATGCAAGTACATGAAGGAATGGATGAAGGAATGGCTGAAGGAATGGATGAAGGATTGGCTCAAGGCATGGATAAAGGAATGGAGAAATGGATGGTTTTCACTAAATAAATACAAAGAACAAATTAACAAACATAACAGTGCAACATAACTAATAACTATACATATCAAGGAATATAATTACCATCCTATTTTAAACAATGAACTCAAGAAATAGTAGCAAACAAACTTACTTTACACACATCCAAATCAGGAATAGGCCTCATGGCACCTTACACAATTAGTGTGCTTAAAGAAAATGGCTGACTGCACCTTTTAAATACTAAGCCCCACCCTTTCCTGGAGCAAGGGCTTCTGGGGTTTGGAGTCCTTTTCTGGAGTTTTTTACAGCCGCCCCTCAATATGTGCATGCATATTGACTAAAAATAAAAACGATTAGGAGAAGGAAGAATCATCAACATCAGCCATTGAGTTCAAAGGAATAAGACGTACGATTGGTCTGATATAAGTCTTGCCTTGTACACTTACTTCAGCTGTACGGACTTGCCCATCAGAACTTGGGATGACTCTGGTGAGTTTGCCTATAGGCCACATACCTCTTGGTTGCTGGGGGTCCATGACCAGTACCACTGTTTGGTTTACTGGATTTGTCGTCAGTTGTTTCCATTTATTTCGGAGTTGCAGGTTAGGGAGGTACTCTCTGATAAAGCGGTTCCAAAAATGATCTGCCAGGATTTGACTCTGTTGCCATCTTCTTCTTTTCAATTTAGTAGTTTGTGCATAGATGGCTTGGGGTAGGGATGCATCCCGCCGCCCCATGAGGAGAATATTTGGGGTGATGGGATCTGGGTCAGCAACATCAGATGATACATAGCCTAAGGGTTTGGAGTTCAACATACCTTCTATCTCCACAAGTACTGTTTTCAGTACTTCTTCAGTCACTGACTGGTTGCCTAAAACAGTTCGTAAAGCTGTTTTGATTGATCTGATTTCTCTTTCCCAGGTTCCGCCAAAGTGTGGAGCATTAGGAGGGTTGAACTGAAAGTGGATTTGATGTTTGGCTAGTAATGTCTGAAGATCAGGGCTGAGGGCTGCAAAAGCTTCTTTCAGCTCTTTACTTCCACCTTTGAAGTTTGTCCCTTGGTCTGACCATACTTCATAAGGACATCCTCTTCTGGCAATGAATCGTCTCAGTGCCATCAGGAAACTGTCTGTATCAAGGTTATTAAGCAAGTCAATATGAATACATCTCGTTGTTTGACACTTGAAAAGTATACCCCATCTCTTTTCTGTTTTACGGCCATGACTTACTGTGAAAGGTCCAAAACAGTCCATTCCTGTTGACCAGAAGGGAGGTTGCCAGATACGTAGTCGAGAGGTTGGCAGGTTTGCCATTTGAGGGTTGATTGGTTTTGCTCGCCATCTTCTACATTTCACAGCTTGTCTTCCACGTAGAATCCAATAATGCCTTCGGATCTCTGAAAACACACGTTCTGGACCAGAGTGAAATAGAATTTCATCATAGTGTTTGATCAAGAGTCTAGTTAAAGGATGATTAGGATCTAGCACTATTGGATGTAAAACATCAGGTTCAGCATTATTTAGTTGTCTTAATCTACCACCTACTCTTATCAGATTGGCATGCTGATCATGTTCTGGAGCTAGAGCTGATAACCTGCTGGAATTAGAAATAGGTTGATTCGTTGTTAAGGCTTTCATCTCATCTGGGAAACTTTCTTGTTGGGCTTGGGACAACAACAGTGTTTCTACTTGTTTTCTGGTTAAGTTTGTAGTTGTTTGAGTTAAGGACTGATAAGCATCTTCAACTAAGTTGTTCCAGTTTGTGTACTTGGTAACATCAGGCAGCGGAGTAGAGGAGGTAAGTTCTGCATGACCACAGAATTGTTTTCTCAATTCAGCTTTGTCAACTGTGTCAGGACAAGAAGGGATACGTGGCCATTCATCCTGAGGTTTCTGGAGAAAGGCTGGGCCACAATTCCATCTGGAGGGAATAGCTAAGGAGGATAAACTAAGGCCTCTAGTTATATCATCTGCTGGATTATTCTTTGAGTCTACGTAGCGCCAAACATCTGGGGTAGTGTGTTCTAGAATTTCTGTCAAACGATTGGCTACAAAGGGCTTATAGCGACAGGATTCTGACTTTATCCATGTTAAAACTACCATAGAATCGGACCAGAGGATAGTACGAGTCACTGGAAGCGTCAGTTCAGACCACAGAAGTTTGGCTAGCTGTATCCCTGACACAGCAGCTAACAACTCTAGACGAGGGATAGACACTGTTTTCTTGGGTGCCACTCTGGATCTGGCCATTAGAAAGGATATATGGGCATCTTCTGGAGCACGTTCTATCCTAAGATATGCTACTGAACCATATGCTTGTTCGGAAGCATCACAGAAGATATGAAGTTCACTTACGTCTCCACTTCATCCAGTCCATCTAGGTAGTTGAATTCGATGCAGTGATGGCAATTCCTCTTCCCATTGTTGCCAGGCTCGATGTAAAGCATCAGGTAGAAGCGGATCATCCCATTCTCTTTTCTTGGACCACAATTGTTGAAGAATGACTTTGGCTCTGGTAATGAAAGGACTAAGGTAACCTAGGGGGTCATACTGAGTGGCTAGTACTCTGTACACATTTCTCATTGTTAGAGTTTGATACTTCACAGGGCGATACTTATAGCCAAGGGTGTCTGAAGTGCAATTCCATGTCAGTCCAAGTGTTCCTTCAAGTGAGTCCTCTGCATCCTGATTCAACAGATGAACTGTACTGTTTGCAAGAGCATCTATGGGAAGTTGTGCTACAACTGAAGGGTCGTTACTTGCCCATTGGCAGATATCAAAGCCACCTTCTGCCAGGATCTCCCTCATCTTAGTGATGAGCTCTTTAGCTTGGGCTGAGTTCTGTAAAGATTTCAAACAGTTATCAACATAGAAGGAATTCAGAACTGATTCCACTATGTCTTCATCTGCTCTAGGATGTGTTTGGACATGCCTTTGAAGTGCATAAATAGCACAACAGGGACTACATGTTGTGCCAAAAGGTAACACTTGCCATTCATAAGTCAAAGGCACTTTAGTGGTCTGATCTCGCCATAGGAACCTGGTAAAAGGTCTATCCTTGGGGAGAAGTCTAATCTGGTGGAACATTGCCTTAACATCTCCACTAATGGCAATGGGATGTTCACGGAATCTAAGGAGAACACCAATCAGTGTGGGGCCTAGGATAGGTCCTGGAAGGAGATTTTCATTAAGAACATAGTTTTTATAGAGAAAGGAAAAGTTGAAAACAATACGGTACTTTTGATTGTGTTCAACAAGATGATGGGGTACATACCAGGATACAGGGGATTCGGTTTCTTGTTCTAGGGGGACTAAAGAGATGTATCCTGACTCTTTCAGTCTCTGGATTTCTTTATTATAGATTTCAATCAGGTTAGGATTTCGTCTCAGCCTTTGCTCTGCTCTTCGGAGTAGGGGGGGGACAGCCTCTTTGCCAGAGTTGAAAGCCACTGAACTGTCCTTCCATAAAAGGGGAGTTGCATACCGTTGTATGCCATTCACTTCCACTGTGGTCGTTTCCTCATCCAACATTACTTGTGCTCTTTTGTCTTGTTTGGATCGAGTTGCTTCCTTCTCATTTTGATAGGGCAGGATATCAACTTGCCATAACTTCTCTACATTCTGCATGAGTTCTTTAGAGGAAGAGGTAGAAACAAACATGCACTTTGTTTTGCTTTTCACTTTGTGAAGATAAGTTGGTCCTTGCAGGGTCCATCCCAATTTTGTGTGGATGGCGACAGGAGTTCCAGGAGGACCGGTTCTCACCTTTTCTATAGCTGTTATGAGGTGGGAATTGTCTGCACCGATAAGCAGTAATGGAGTAATATGGTCAAAGTCTGGCAGGGGTAAATCTTCCAAGTGTTGGTAATATCTCTTGATGTATTGCATTGGATAACTGTGCTCAGTTAATGCAAGGTGTGAGGATGTGAATGCTCCCTTGATTATATACTGCTCAGAGGGATTATGAGCTGCAGCAATGTTAAATGTCACTGATGACCCTTGGATTTGCTCAATGCCTTGGCGGATGGTGTGGAGTTCTAGAACTTCTGGTGTTCCTTCCAGCTGTAATATCTCTGCAGCTTGTGACAATATCATTGTGCGTTCTGAGCCATCATATAGGAGGGCATATGCTTGACAGGACTGACCTTTATGACTTAGAATAACATTCACCAATTTGAGGAGTACTTTGGGGGAATAACTCTGAGGATTCAAATAGAATACTTTGGATGCTGAGTGTTGAGGAGAAGGATCATTCAGCTTTGTGTTCACTTGGTGTAGGACTCCTAAGTGTGTACCTTGGCACTTGGGACATGGTTTCTTGAGGGTACAATCTTTGGCTTGATGGTGTCTTGCACATCTCCAGCATAACCCATTGCTCCTGATCCACTCCTTTAGATCACTGGCGCTTAACTGCTTGATTTTGGAGCAGTAAGTGATACTGTGGCCTTCTTCATTACAATAGGGACAACATTGGGAACTTCTTGCTCTCTCCTGTGCTTGGATTGGGGACTTAACATGCTCTTTGGTATGTTGGAAGAAGGAGGAGGTAGGATTCACGTGAGCGATCACTCGTCGGTGCGGCTTCATATAGGTAGGAGGTCTAGTAGGCTTGGAATAATCACTGTTGTTAAAGACACCAGTTGCTAAGGCTTGGCATTGTGCTTCTCCTTGAAGCCAATCACTAAAGGCTATAAGGTTGTGTTGCACATGGGGGTGGTGTAGTTGAGCATACCGTGCATAATTTGCAATTTGATCTGTTGGTAGTTTACTTAGGAGCTGCTGGACGTGGGATGAGCAGGAAAGTTCTGCTGCTCCAGCTCCATGACCAAGGGACTGCAGCATACCAACTAAAGATCTCACTCTAAGAGCAAAAGCATAGAAGCTCTTTGAGTCTCCTGGACGTAATCTAGGAAGTTGCAAAATAGACGATATCTCTCTCATAACTAAATGGTGGGGCTGGCCATATTGTTGCTCAAGGGCTGCTATTGATTTAGTATAAGGATGTGGGTCATAAGCATAAGAAAGAGCTATATGGCGAGCAGAGGGCAGCAAAAGGTGATCTAACAGGATGTGATACTTGAACATCTCAGGTTCATGTGGAGAAACTAGATTATCCAATGCCATTTTCAGCATGACAAATTCATATGGGTCATCACTGTTAAAATCAGGGAAGGAAGGAGTTACTGTACGGGGAGAGTAGTGAAAGCCGTAGTCTGTAGTGGAGGACTGGGTAAACTGAGGCTGAGGCACAGGAAGGCTCTGTAAAGGAGCAGACAAGGATTGTGCTCCTGATATATGGCCAGACTGAAGGTCATAAGAATTAGATAAATGATTGGGCTGGCTTATTGAACTAGGCTGAAACTGGGCCATAGGAGGAGAAGGCAGCACACCAAGCTGGGTGACTAACTGGGGTACAGGATTAGGTTGGGTAACAGGAGGGTGAGGAGGCACATAACTAACTTGTGGAACAGGCTGAAGTGAGGAACTAGATTGAGAATTGGGATGAGGCAACACACTTGGCTGGGAAGTCGGTACTGGATAAGGAGACGAAGAGCTGGCTTCAGGAGGAAGGTAAGGTAAGGTTAATCTTGGAGGGGCTGAACAGGAGCCTCCAGCTCTTGGTTGGAGCCGTTTACAAGGATCTACAAATTCTACACAACTGTGGGGTCTTACTTTACAGTGCGATTCATCTTCATCTGAATCAGATTCTTCAATATGGGAACTAGAGGACTGGGAAGCTGGGACTGAACATACTGATTCAGAATCTCTATTATGGCTATACATGGATTCCATTTTATCCACTAAACATTGAACAGTTTCTTTGAGATTCTGTACCTCTTCTTGTAGAACCTTGATGTGAAAATCCTGAGGGTGTGCAGGAGGAGGTGGTTGCTGGTAAGAGTCCAGGAATACTTGCTCTCGGTTTCCATTTTTAGGACGGGTAGTCAAAGGCCTTGGGAGCGATGAACTTGACTCCTTTGTGCGGTCAGGTCCCACTGAATCCGTTTGGTACTGTTCAAGATAGCTGGGGAGTTTCCTCTGTCGTGTAGACTGTCTGTTCACTTTGTCCATCTCCATCATAATAACAATCCCGGGTTACGGCACCATGTAAAATATTGCCTATTCAGCAATATGTAGAAGTTTGAAAAATAGCTGGTAATAGATGGTTATGCTATCGTGATGGTGTGCCCATTAAAACACATAGGACAGAAAGTGAATAGATTGATAAGTTCCTTTTATTGCCAGTTACACAAACAGTTCCATTTACTTGAACATTAGGTGCAAAGTTGAAATTGGATGCAAGTACATGAAGGAATGGATGAAGGAATGGCTGAAGGAATGGATGAAGGATTGGCTCAAGGCATGGATAAAGGAATGGAGAAATGGATGGTTTTCACTAAATAAATACAAAGAACAAATTAACAAACATAACAGTGCAACATAACTAATAACTATACATATCAAGGAATATAATTACCATCCTATTTTAAACAATGAACTCAAGAAATAGTAGCAAACAAACTTACTTTACACACATCCAAATCAGGAATAGGCCTCATGGCACCTTACACAATTAGTGTGCTTAAAGAAAATGGCTGACTGCACCTTTTTAAATACTAAGCCCCACCCTTTCCTGGAGCAAGGGCTTCTGGGGTTTGGAGTCCTTTTCTGGAGTTTTTTACAGTTGTAGTGAGTACAGTTGTAGTGTAGTAATGTACAGTTGTAGTGAGAATGGTTGTAGTGTAGTGATTTACAGTTGTACTGAAGTATGGTTGTAAGGATGGTTGTAGTAAAGTACAATTGTAGTGAGGTACAATCGTTGTAGTGTAGAACGATTGTGGTGAAGGCCAAAAGTAAGTGGACGCCGTACCACGAGCTTGTTGGACGTTCCATCAAAAAACCAGTGACCATAACCTTATAACTGGGAATGCTTTCACAACAGTTTTAAGTGCATTATTTGGAATTTGTGACCATTAGGTCAGAGGAGAGTTTGTGATGTTGGAAGAGAAGGCCTGGCTCACAACTGATGTTCCAATTCATCCCGCAGGTGTTCAGTGTGGTTGAGGTCAAGGCTCTGTGCAGACCACCAGAGTTCCTCCACACCAAACTCATCACACTCCACCATGTCTTTATTTGTGGAGCTTTTATTTGGATGTGGCTGAAACACCTGAACTTGATAATGAGGAGAGGTGTCCACATACTTTTGGCCTTGTTGTGTATTATATTAAATATTGTATCTAATATTTTACATGTTTTTTTATCCAGATTTTATTCGATCAGGCTCAGCGGTCGGTGAAATCTCAGCTCCAGACCTTCGTGAAGGAGTAGGTCCTTTATCTTCATTTCTCAGTAGTGTAACAGTACCAGTAAAACCCAGAGCACCTCGCGTCCGAGTGTTTCTGGACCGTCGTATGAACTGTGTTGTGAATATTTTTGGGTCTCAGGGATCTGAGGAAATTTAAGGAGGTGAAGAAACAGTTTGATAAAGCCAGTGAGGAGAAGGAAGCAGCTCTAGTGAAAAACGCTCAGGTTCCCCGAACCAAGCAGCACGAGGTGGACGAGGCCACCAACATCCTCACCACCACCCGCAAGTGCTTCCGCCACGTCGCCCTCGACTACGTACTGCAGGTTAGCGCACTTAATTACAACCGGTTATCAGGGCATGATGCCATCATACAGTCTCATGGAGTTATTAGGTGTTGTACCTGGGTCACAGTAGGTTCTATTGGGTTATATATGAGTCTGGTGGAGTAAAGTGTAGTAAAGTTGTTGTACTGTTGTAGTGTAGTGATGTACAGTTGTTGTGAAGAATGGTTGTAGCGAAGTACGATTGTAGTGTAGTGAAGTACAGTAGTAGTGAAATACAGTTGAAGTGAGGTATGATTGAAGTGAAGAACGGATGTAGTAAAGTATGGATGTTGTGAAGTGCAGTTGTAGTAAAGTACAGTTGTAGTGAAGGACGGTTGTAGTAAAGTACAGTTGTAGTGAAGGATGGTTGTAGTGAAGGAGGGTTGTAGTCAAGGACCATTGTTGTAGTAAAGGATGGTTGTAGTGAAGTACAGTTATAGTGAAAGACAGTTGTAGTAAAGGACTGTTGTTGTGAAGTACAGTTGTAGTGGAAGACAGTTGTAGTGTAGTGAAGTATGGTTGTAGTGAAGTATGGTTGAAATGATGGATAGTTGTAGTAAAGTACAGTTGTAGTGAAGTACAGTTGTAGTGTAGTGAAGGACAGTTGTAGTGATGTATGGTTGTAATGAAGTATGGTTGTAGTGAAGTATGATAGTAGTGAAAAATGGTTGTAGTGAAGGATTGTTGTAGTAAAGTACAGTTGTAGTGAAGTATGATTATTGTAGTGAAGGACAGTTGTAATGAAGGATGGTTGTAGTGAAATATGATTGTTGTAGTGAAGTATGATTGTTGTAGTGAAGTACAGTTGTAGTAAAGTACAGCTGTAGTAAAGTACAGATGTGGTGCAGTATGCCCTGTTGTTAAGTACAGTTGTAGTGCAGTATGGTTGTGCAGTACAGTTGTAGTGAAGGATGGTTGTAGTGAAAAACGCTTGTAGTGAAGGATGGTTGTAGTGAAGTACGATTGTTGTAGTGTAGAATGATTGTGGTAAAGTACGACTGTAGTGAGGGAGGGTTGTAGTAAAGTATGATTGTGGTAAAGTACGACTATAGTGAGGGACGGTTGTAGTGTAGAATGATTGTTGTAGTGTAGAATGATTGTGGTAAAGTACAACTTTAGTGAGGGACAGTTGTAGTGAAGTATGATGGTTGTAGTGTAGAATGATTGTGGTAACATACGACTGTAGTGAGTGACGGTTGTAGTGAAGTACGACTGTAGTGAAGTATGATTGTTGTAGTGTAGAATGATTGTGGTAATGACTGTAGGGAAGTACGACTGTAGTAAAGTATGACTGTAGTGAGGGACGGTTGTAGTGAAGTATGACTGTAGTAAAGTATGATTGTTGTAGTGTATAATGATTGTGGTAATGACTGTAGTGAGGGACGGTTGTAGTGAAGTATGACTGTAGTAAAGTATGATTGTTGTAGTGTATAATGATTGTGGTAATGACTGTAGTGATGTACGACTGTAGTGAAGTATGACTGTAGTAAAGTATGATTGTTGTAGTGTAGAATGATTGTGGTAAAGTATGCCTGTAGTGAGGGACGGTTGTAGTGAAGTACGATTGTTGTAGTGTAGTATATTATCTGTAAAAGCTACACTGTAAACATCTGCATATTTTTTATTTTTTTCAGATCAACGTTCTTCAGTCTAAGAAGCGACTGGAGATCCTGAAATCAGTAAGAGTTCTATAAATAACTGAACTAATACCTACACCGTTATACAGCTGTTAGTGATGGGTACAACAGACACACCTGAGTAATAACAGGGGTGTCCACATACTTTTGGCTCTGTAGTGTGTTTGAGGATGTTAATGTAGGAGATTATAAATGAAGCTGTTTGTATTTTGCAGATGTTGTCCTTCATGAACTCCAACCTGAGCTTCTTCCAGCAGGGATACACCATGTTCACTGATCTACAACCACTGATGAAGCAGCTCGGGGGACAGGTACACACACACACACACACACACACACACACACACACACACACACACACACACTGTCCAGAGAAATTGGGACACAGATATTGAGATATTAGGAGAGTAAATCTTGCCTTCTACCAGCTTCCCCAATCAGTGGGCCAAAACCAACACCATTCATGTTTCATCAAAACAGTTATTAGAGATTTTTATGAGGTAAATGGGAATTCTGTGAGTGTAAATGGGAATTCTATAAAGTAATTGAAAGTCTGTGAGGTAAATTTTATAAGTATAAATGGGGCCAGTCATATAAGTATGAGAGGGGCCAGTGATAGCTCAGTGGTTAAGGTACTGGACTAGTAAACAGAAGGTTGCCGGTTCAAGCCCCGCCACCACCAAGTTGCCACTGTTGGGTCCCTGAGCGAGGCCCTTAACCCTCAATTGCTCATCGTGTTCAGCTCACTGTGTAAGTCGCTTTGGATAAAAGTGTCTGCTAAATGCTGAAAATGTAAATGTAAATGGGAATTCTATGAGGTAAATGATGGAAATTCTATGAGTATAAATGGTAATTCTATGAGTGTAAATGTAAATTTTATGAGATAAATTGGAATTCTGTGAGTGTAAATGGTCATTCTTGAGGTCAGTAGAAATTCCGTGAGTGTTTTCGTTTGTTTATTATTAGCTGGATCAGCTGGTTGTCGACTCAGCAAAAGAAAAAAGAGACATGGAGCAAAAACACTCAGCTATACAACAACAGGTAACACACACACACACACACACACACACACACACACACACACACACAATAATTATCCAGGTAAAAGTACTAATGTTCTCATGTTCTTTATTTTGTTCTGTGCTGGTTCTGATGGACCTGCTGCTCCAGGCTGCACTGCAGGTACCTACTGCCCTACATCCTACAGTTCATCTGTTCTGTCTGTGATTGATCAGCACGTTTAGAATGAAGTGTGTGTGTGTGTGTGTGTGTGTGTGTGTGTGTGTGCAGGACTTTTCGTCGGAGGACTGCAGGCTGCAGGTCAGTGTGGATTGTGATGATGGAGTGATGATGGAGGGGTATCTGTTCAAACGAGCCAGCAACGCCTTCAAAACCTGGAACAGGTACAAAATAACGTCCGTGCAGTTCAGATCAAACGTTTTACATTTCTTAAAATATATATGACAGAAATTGGTTATACCCTTAAGCCGTTTCCACCTCTGGTTGGATCTTTGACCTCTCTATCTCTAGACTTGTTGCTTTTCACTACTGTCCACATATTTTTAATTGAGTTGTGGTCCAGACTTTGTGAAGGCACTTTGTGAACCAGCAGTTTAATCAGCCTGATCAGCCATTCCAAACCAGGTCTATGTTTGTTCTCTAAAGCGTAATACTACAACCACCACACTTTACAGTAGGTACAGCGCTGTTGAGTTGAAATGTCGTGAATCGTATCGCATCGTGGGTAAAGTGTATCGTTACATCCCTACAAACGACACATCAAAACAAAACACAAAACAAACGGAATTAATGAAATTGGTGGCGATCTGGTCCCACTGTGGCTGGTGTAACGTAAAGTCTCCACAAGAGGGCATTTGTTTTCATTTTTGTCATATGTCTGTTAAAAATTAGTTTATTAAATCGTTACTATTTTCCGCTGCAACCCATTGTTTTGGCTCAACCCTGATCTAGTCCACTGCTATCAGCTGGGGGGTGGGTGGGATGATGGAACAGCCTAGCTATTAGGAGGTGCGCATGTTAGTGCGCTCTTAGTTCTGGTCCCAAGCCCGGATGCAATAAGGAGTGTTGAATCAGGAAGGGCATCCAGAGTAATGAGGTACGCCTGGTGGCGACGCCTACATATACCAGCTGTGGGTGACCGAATCCCAGCAGAGATGTGTGATGTGATAACACACTCCTGGTGTTGGACAGTATGAACGTTACTCTCGCTGTACTGCTCTGCTTTCAGGCGCTGGTTCTCCATTCAGAACAATCAGCTGGTCTATCAGAAGAAGTTCAGGGTGAGCAGAGTATAACACACACACACACACACACTTCACATGTTAGTGTGTATCATGTCGAGATTACACTGGGTGTGTGTGTGTGTGTGGATCAGGATCATCTGACTGTGGTGGTAGAAGATCTGCGGCTCTGTACAGTTAAACAGTGTGAAGATGTGGAACGGCGCTTCTGTTTCGAGGTCGTTTCTCCTAACAAGTAAGTGTGTGTGTGTGTGTGTGTGTGTGTGCTGGGGGTCTATAGATGTATAATTATCAGGAGATTATTATGATTACGTGATTTACTTTAGCAGAACAGAGGTAAGCATTAAGGTTTGGCTCCTACAGGACATTGACTCAGCCAGGGGTGTCCAAACTTTTCTTGGATGTCTCTGAACTAAGGGGTCAGATTTGGTGAGACAGCAGGTAGTGTGGGTGCTGCACAGATCCAGGAGAGGGTGGATTGGCTGCTTTAAGTTGCCACTTGAAGTAAATGAGTGACCTGTGATGAGTCCTGCTCAGACGTGGTTTAGTCTCCTCACTGAATTCCGTCCAGCACAAGCAGTGATCTTGTCTTCTCACACAGTCCAGAAGAGACCATGTTACCTACTGTGGCAACCTTCCAATGTTAATCAACGAAGTCGACTAAACCATTAATAACACTGTTTTCCTAACAACGTGTGTGTGTGTGTGTGTGTGTGTGTGTGTGTGTGTGCGTGTGTGTGTGTGTATGTGTAGGAGCTGTATGCTACAGGCTGACTCGGAGAAGCTGCGTCAGTTCTGGACCAAAGCTGTACAAACCAGCATCGCTACAGCGTTCAGAGAGAACGGAGATGAACCTGTAGCTGTGAGTAACAACCACACCCACTCCATATAAGGAGAGAGAGTTCTAGAACCTGTAGGAAGAGCGTCTGTGAGCACAGCCAGCATGTAGTGTGAGAAAGGAAAGTTCTAGAACCTTTTGGAAGAGCATCTGTGAGCACAGCTAGCACATAGTGTAAGGAAGGAAACTTCTAGAACCTGTAGGAAGAGCGTCTTTGAGCACAGCCAGCATGTAGTGTGAGGAAGGAAAGTTCTAGAACCTGTAGGAAGAGCGTCTGTGAGCACAGCCAGCATGTAGTGTGAGGAAGGAAAGTTCTAGAACCTGTAGGAAGAGCGTCTGTGAGCACAGCCAGCATGTAGTGTGAGGAAGGAAAGTTCTAGAACCTGTAGGAAGAGCGTCTGTGAGCACAGCCAGCATGTAGTGTGAGGAAGGAAAGTTCTAGAACCTGTAGGAAGAGCGTCTGTGAGCACAGGCAGCTTATTAAACGATTCTGGATGCTAACACTGATACGATTTGAACGTTCTGTTGATTCTGCAGCGTTTGGAGCGGGAGGCGTCTCTATCTCTGGGCAGTCTGGACTCGGTGGGCGAGCCGTGCCGCCCCGCCCGGGCCGACAGCGCCCTGCACCGGGTCCTGTCCGTTAAAGGGAACCAGAACTGCTGTGACTGTGGGGAGGCGGAGCCACTCTGGGCCAGCATCAACCTGGGCATCACCCTCTGCATCGCCTGCTCCGGCATCCACAGGTACAACTCAGATATGACGGCTGCAGCATGATCCAGAAGAGTTGGGACGGGCATGCTTACCACTGTTACGTCACTTTTCCTTTTGTTAGTGTCCTGTAATGGTTCGGGAACTGTGGACACCAGTTGTCGTGGGTGTGAAAGTGGAATTTTACATTTATATTTTCTGCATTTAGCAGATGCTTTTATCCAAAGTGACAGTATATTATCTAAGCAATTGAGGGTTAAGGGCCTTGCTCAAGGGCCCAACAGTGGTGGGGCTTGAACCAGCGACCTTTTGATTACTAGTCCAGTACCTTAACCACTAGGCTACACCTGCCACTGGAATAAATTCCACTTACATGATAAAATACGTCAGCTGATAATCAGTCTGGGTTCTCCCCCATAGTGCTCCATATGTTGGGAGACAGGTCTGGATTGTTCTCTCTTACTACAAAGCCTCACTTTTTCTGACACCTGCAGAAGGTGGCTTGGCATAATCTTACTAAAACAAGCTGGTACGTTCAATCCCATTGGCACTACCGCCCCCCAGATTATGACAGCTGCTGGATTTTGAACTAAACTCCTGAATTCCTTGCCATTATTCGTTTGTTCTTACTGGTTTGATTACCGTCCACAGACCCTTTTCTTCATTCCACAAACTTTCCAGTCTTGCACTGCACCGTCCCAACTTTTTTGGAATGTATCGCAGGCATCAAATGAGGAATTATGTAAAAAGCAATCCACATTTTTCTTTGTGATGTTTAATTATTTGTAACAGACACTTCACACATCATGGTTCTCTGTTCTTGCATTTTACGTTCTGTCCCAACTTTTTTGGAATTAGGGTTGTAGAATGATCGTACCCTGAGTAACCCCACACTGTCCCTGTTTGTTTCCCATGTTTCCTGCAGGAGTTTAGGAGTTCATAACTCGAAGGTCAGATCTCTGACTCTGGACTCGTGGGAACCAGAACTTCTGAAGGTGAGTCAGGAGTTCCACTTCATCTTCACCACCCCAAATCTTCATCTTCTTCTTGGTTTTTGAACCGAGCTCTTCTTCATGTCATGCTGGAACACAGCTGGAAGGGCCCTTCCCTAAACTGCTGCTTGTAATTTCCTTTAAATTTGACAAGAATTATGTGGACACATGACCATACGCTTGTTGGATATTCAGTATTCGATATTTAAACCACAGGGTTTGTTCCTACGTAGCTGAAGGAGCATTTGCTGGATGAGGGTTAGGGTTAGGGTTAGGGTTGGGATGTATAGTACTTCAGACACTGGTCTCTAATACAGTAAACATTTCTACTATATGTGCACAATATTACGGCACAGCAGGTAGTGTTGGTGCAGCACAGCTCCAGGGTTCCTGAGACCCGGGTTTGATCCTGGCTGCTACTGTGTTACTGTGTGTCTGGTGCCAACCCTCTTGACTGGGCACCAGTCCATCACAGAGACCCATGTAGGAACAAACCCAGGACCTCAGGTACCATGATGCCGTGCAGCACCCACTCTACCAGCCGTGCCCATGCCGTCATCGCTCTTCCCTCCGCTCACATGTGTGTGTACCTGCTCTAGCTGATGTGTGAGCTGGGGAACCAGCTGATCAATCAGATCTACGAAGCTCGACGAGAAGAAATGGGCTGGAGGAAACCACAGCCGGGGGACTCCAGGTACCCACACTTTCACTGCATCACCGGTTGCATGCACCCAGGGGGGCGGGATTCGGATGATCGGGTGTACCTGGCGAGCTAAAGGAGGGTGATGAGTGTAGAAGATGAACCCAAGTACAGCAGACTTGACATGTTTATTCTATTTCTGCATTTCCCCCCTTTATTCCCAATCTAGTCATATCCAGTTCCCCAGTTGTATCTCTGAGGAGAGCTGTACCTTACACACGCCCCCTCTGACAAGTATTTTACAGCCAACGGTTCTCACAGGGATCAGAACCATGTACGAGAGACGCACTGCTCTCCATTATTCATCGTCTCGGTGCAGTACCTCAACCAGCCAGCAGTTGCCACAGTTGCAGCAGTGATGACGAATCTCTTCCACAAATGCGCCAGGCCAGCTAGTAACAGAGCTGAAATCTGAACTTGCGAGCTCGAGACCCCAGCACTGGTGGGCTAGCGTGTCACAGGGGCGCCTACCTGTGACATTACTCAGCATAAAAGATGCAGAGATCCTAATTCATGTCAAGTCAAGTCAAGTTTATTTATATAGCGCTTTTTACATTGGACATCGTCTCAAGGCAACTTTACAGAATCCAGGACCAACAGACCAAAAACCCCTGTTGAGCAAGCCGAGGGCGACAGTGGCAGGAAAAAAACCCTTAATAATACAGGAAGGAACCTTGAGAGGAACCAGACTCAGCAGGGACCTCCATCCTTCTTGGGTAAAAGTTATAACTAGCAAAAAATAAATGGAGTTCATTATTTAGTCGAGTCTGTGATAAAGTCTGTAGTTCTGGACATTTTTGGTGCAAACACGCCAGGATACCGTCACAACTAGTAGGAGCAGCACTGTTGGCACTGTAGACTTCACTTGCAGGATTTAATCTCGAGAGGGTAAACAGGTTTCCGTCAGAACCACTTCGAGAAACAACAGAAGATGTAGTTAAATATAAGTTTTACAGAGAGTTTTAGACTCCGGCAGCCCTAATTATTACAGCATAACTAAAAGGGAGAGCGAGCAGGTAACAAGGTCATGAAGGCTTTCACAGGACATCAGCGCCCATCTCCATCACCATCAAACCTGAGTGATCGGATAAGAGAGGCAGAACGACAGCAACCCAACATCCCTGATCAAGAACCCCCAAGCTCTGCGCCTCTGTCTATAGTCGGGTGGGCAGCCTAGGGGTCCTAGAGGTCAGAAATTGGGCAAACATGAGAGCATGTTCTAATTCATGCCTTTGTAACTTCAAGACTGGACGACTGGGACGTCCTGTTCACTGGTCTTCCTTCCAAAACCACTGCTGTACCTACTCACACCAAGACACCTTCCCATATCACCACCATTCTGTTCAGGGTCCACTGGTTACCCATCTTCTCATCTACAAAGCTCTCCATCATCCTGTACACCCTGGGAAGTACCCTTAGATCCTCAAACCACTTTGGAACTCAAAATGTTCAAGTCTTTGACCTTTTCCTCCAGTCCTACCCTCCTAGTCCTGCTCTTGTATATTATTGTAACGTGTACTTTTAGTGTAATATGAAAAAATCATCAGTGCTTCATCTCCTCACCTTGCTGTTCCAGGCAGGACATGGAGGCCTACATCCGGGCCAAGTATGTGGAGAGGAGGTTTGTACGAAGGCAAGACTCCCAGGAGCAAAAGTCAAGGGTCACGATGCTGAGTAAACAAGACAAGCGAATGAAGGGGAGCATGGAGTTCCTGCCACCCCGTCCACCACCTCCCACCCCGAAGATCCGAGCCCCATCCAACAGCTCAGGTAGGTTCACCTGCTCATGTGGTTTAATAATGAGCACCTTTGAGCAGCCAGACTTTCATTTTAAATCTTCTGGTACTTGATGGAGTCCATGATCGGTCTGGTCCAGAATCACTGGGTGCAATGCAGGATGCCAATCCATCACCGAGGCTGGGCTACTCTCTCCCTCAGACACAGCCAATCATGTCTGGATGTAGACACCCAACCAGCCGATAGCTTTGCTGGGGATTTGAACCCTGCATCCCAGGAGTAGAGCGCCACCTGAGCGCCCCCTAGCCACACTTTATGTTCTCATGTTTGTAATAAATTGAGCAGTGACGTGTGCTTCATATGACGGGCGTAATGACTCAAATTCTGCCTTTTCTGCCCTTGATGTGCACCGCTCTTGGTGAACAGCGTCCCTCAGTGGTCAGGAGGTGCGCCGTGACTCGCTCTTCTGCCCCGACGAGCTCGATTCTCTGTTTTCTTACTTCGACACGTCGTCAAAGCTCCGGAGCCGTAAGTATCCGACATTTAATCGAACCTCATTAATGTTCGTAAGGAGACGTGAAGTGTGTAGACGTCGTTTCTCGTCTGTCTGTTTGTACCCACAGTAAAGAGTGCGGACAGCGGCATCCAGAACAGCACTGACGGGAGCAGAGAGATGCTCAGCTCACCGTCCTGCACCAGCCTTACCGAACCAGGTTTGAACCTCTGACCTTCACCCTCACAGTTCCCCCCATTCACAAATCATTAAAATGGTACAAACGGCATGCTTGGTATATCCATGATAAAAAGACACAGCTTTTAATATACACTATATTATAAACTATATTATAAACTATATTATAAACTACAGTATATTATACACTATATTGCCAAAAGTATTCGGTCGTCTGCCTTCACACTCATATGAACTTGAGTGACTCCCATTCTTAATCCACAGGGTTTAATATGATGTCGCCACCCTTTGCAGCTATAACAGCTTCAACTCTTCTGGGAAGGCTTTCCACAAGGTTTAGGAGTGTGTTTATGGGAATTCTTGACCGTTCTTCCAGAGGCGCATTTGTAAGGTCAGACACTGATGTTGGGCGAGAAGGCCTGGCTCACAGTCTCCGCTCTAATTCATCCCAAAGGTGTTCTATCTATCGGGTTGAGGTCAGGACTCTGTGCAGGCCAGTCGAGTTCTTCCACACCAAACTGGCTCATCCACGTCTTTATGGAGCTTGTGCTTTGTGCACTGGTGCGCAGTCATGTTGGAACAGGAAGGGGCCATCCCCAAACTGTTCCCACAAAGTTGAAAGCATGAAATTGTCCAAAATCTCTTGGTGTGCTGAAGCATTAAGAGTTCCTTTCACTGGAACTAAGGGGTCGAGCCCAACTCCTGAAAAACTCCTGGAAACCCGTTCCATGAAGCTCTACACACTGTTCCTGAGCTCATCTGAAGGCCACATGAAGTTTGGAGGTCTGTAATGATCGACTCTGCAGAAAGTTGGTGACCTCTGTGCACTATGTTCCTCAGCATCCGCTGACCCGCCCTGTCATTTTACGTGGTAACACTTGGTGGCTGAGTCGCCGTCGTTCCCGATCACTTCCACTTTGTTATACAAGCACTGACAGTCGACTGTGGAATATTTAGTAGTGAGGAAATTTCACCACTGGACTTGTTGCACAGGTGGCATCACGGTACCACGCTGGAATTCACTGAGCTCCTGAGAGCGACCCGTTCTTTCACTAATGTGTGTAGAAGCGTCTGCATGCAGAGGTGCTCGGTTCTATACACCTGTGGCCACGGAAGTGATTGGAACACCTGAATTCAGTGATTTGGATGGGGGAGTGAATACTTTTGGCAATATAGTGTATTATTTAGCCCTCTGACCGACTGTGACCCCTTGTTTCATTGTTATTTAATGAATTAATGACATGTTGTGGATATTGCACTTTATTTTTGGTTGAAATGAAGCAGCTTTACAGCATCCAGGACCAACAGACCCTTGATCAAACAGACTGAGCAGCAATGTGTGTTTCTGTGGTGCAGATCTACACGAGGTGGAGTCTCAGCGTGATTCTCCGCCGGTTCTCTCTGAGGTGACGGAGTGCTCTCCCAGTATGCTGCTGTACTGGGCCTCCTGTACCTCCAGTTTAGCTGACATGGTCGAGGCGTTTGCACTCGGCGCCGACGTCAACTGGGCCAGCGTGGAGGATCAGAGCCGAACGCCACTGATACAGGCCGTACACGGGGTGAGCGGGCATCTACTTCCTGTCTACTCAGGGCGGGACTGGGATCGGTATTCAGACTTGGGATTTGGGCTTGTTCCATCCATCACTGCACCAGTTATGATTTACCACCAGTTTTTAAGCTGGATGCCCTTCCTGATGCCCCCTTCCTTATTATCCAGGCTTGGGACCTGCACTGAGGGGGAACTTATGGCTATGTTCATGTAACACCAAATCAATTGTGTATGTGTGTCCAGTGTTTTATTCACCGTCTCTGAGAAAGTGTACATCAGTACCGCTAATAATAATAGTGTGTGTGTGTGTGTGTGTGTGTGTGTGTGTGTTTTCAGGGCTCGTTACTGACCTGTGAGTTCCTGCTGCAGAATTCGGCTAATATGGATCAGCAGGACGCTCGTGGCAGAGCCGCCTTGCACCACGCGGCCATGCTGGGACACACAGGGTACACACCTACACACACACACACACACACACACACACACACACATACTGGTATGTTAGCATCATTAGAGTTAAGCATGTTCTCCGTCTCTCTCTGTGTTCTGATCTGTGTTGTTGGTTTTATTCAGACTGGTGTGTCTGTTTCTGAAACGTGGAGCCCGTCATGCCGTCACAGACGTGGACGACAGGAGTCCTCTATCCATCGCCATGGATACCACCAATGCGGACATCATCACCTTGTACGCAACACACACACACACACACACACACACACACACACACTGACCCCAATATTATGCCGTTAGTGTCGTTATTACTCCTGCACTTCTGATACACACCGATCAGCCATAACATTAAACCCACCTCCTTGTTTCTACACTCACTTATAGAAGCACTTTGTAGTTCTACAATTACTGACTGTAGTCCATCTGTTTCTCTGCATGCTTCAATGGTCAGGACCCACCACAGAGCAGGTATTATTTAGGTGGTGGATGATTCTCAGCACTGCAGTGACACTGACATGGTGGTGGTGTGTTAGTGTGTGTTGTGCTGGTATGAGTGGATCAGACACAGCAGCGCTGCTGGAGTTTTTAAACACCGTGTCCACTCACTGTCCACTCTATTAGACGCTCCTACCTAGTCGGTCCACCTTGTAGATGTAAAGTCGGAGACGATCGCTCATCTATTGCTGCTGTTTGAGTCGCTCATCTTCTAGACCTTCATCAGTGCTCACAGGACGCCGCCCACGGGGCGCTGTTGGCTTGATGTATTTGGTTGGTGGACTATTCTCAGTCCAGCAGTGACAGTGCGGTGTTTAAAAACTCCAGCAGCGCTGCTGTGTCTGATCCACTCATACCAGCACAGCACACACTAACACACCACCACCATGTCAGTGTCACTGCAGTGCTGAGAATCATCCACCACCTAAATAATACCTGCTCTGTGGTGGTCCTGTGGGGGTCCTGACCATTGAAGAACAGGGTGAAAGGGGGTAACAAAGCATGTAGACTACAGTCAGTAATTGTAGAACTACAAAGTGCTTCTATATGGTAAGTGGAGCTGATAAAATGGGCAGTGAGTGTAGAAACGAGGTGGTTTTAATGTTATGCTTCATTGGTGTATGTTGTAAGCCAGGACTTCTCATCAGTGCCAACCTTCACTAATGTTTTCTTTTGACCGAATGGCTCCTCATTCCCTTAGATACACTCCCAAATCTTGTGGCAATCTTTTTTTATAAGGGGTGGGTTTGGGGCGACTCCATATTAATGCTTGGCAATGGGATGTTTAACGACTTTTTAAGCCAATCAAATCGTGAGGTTGATTTATTTTAGGACGCAGCTGATCATGCTCTTCGCTCATTCTCAGGTTGCGGATGGTGAAGGTGAACGATGAGATGCGTGAATCGCTGGACCAGTCGGTTCAGTTCTCGCACTCTCAGAGTCAGTCGGATCAGCAGTACAGGAAGTGCTTACAGGATTTCATCAACCAGCAGCTGGACGAATGCTAACACGCGCCAACACGCCGCCGATACCGAGCGGAGCTGCCGAATTACCACCTCAGTACCTCACCTGCACAAATTACCGTATATTCCAGAGTACGAGGAGCGGATACTGCAAGCTGTATTTAACACGTCTGGAATCAGCTGGTGTTACACTGTGCGACAATCAGATCGACGATCTGATGTTGCTAATGCAGAAATCATGAAAGATCATTTTATTTATTTATTTATTTATTGGTGCTCGCCGTAATTAGTTCTGACTGTAAAATTTGGATAAAAATCTAGCAGTGTGGCGCCCAAGTGGCACTATTGGCAGTGCCTGCAGCAAATATAAATTGGCCACCGTGTCTGCTGGGCGGGATAACCGGACTAAGTGGGTCGGGTCTTTACAATTACATTTACATTTTTAGCATTTAGCAGACGCTTTTTATTTAAAACGACTTACATTACTGGGACAGTACACAGTCTAAGCAATTGAGTGTTAAGGGCCTTGCAACCTGGCACTGGTGGGGCTTGAACCAGCAACATTCTGATTACTAGTCCAGTACCTTAACCGCTTGGCTACACTGTCCCTACAGTCTTGTAAAAGCTGTGTAAGGATCCTGATTAGCAAATAAAGGCACCTGTGCCGAAAGCATGGGTGAAAAGAAGGGGTTCACGTGTCGGAGGGGGCGTGAACAGAAAATATACCCTCCTCGAACACAATCGGGGGTCCCCAGCAGCGGAAGACAGATCGATTACGCTAAATTGGGATAAAAAGGGGGAACAAATGCATAAATAAATAGAATAAAGTAGAAAAAAATGTAGTGCAGTGTGAGTGCTGATAAGAGGCCAGGGTAAAATCCACCAATCGGAAGATGGCAAATAATGATGCAACACTACTACACTCAACACTGTGACGTCATAATTCCTATATAATATTATATAATACATAATATTCACGTCTAACGCGATTGTTTAATAATTCCCACTTAAATACTGACATTAATAGATGAAGAACAGATGCTTAATGTAATTCTCCTTCATTAGCCACGATGCTACAAACACAATATCTGTGTGTTCGTGACGTGACGGTGGATTCACAATATTTGCTCATATAATCAGTCACTGAGTGTGCCATATATAATGGGACACGATATGATCTCACAAGACCACTGAGGTCGCACGGTGTAATCCTGGCTGTGTTTTTATTTTGCATGCGCATCTATTCTGTTGTTAGTGGTAGTTGTGGACGCGCTACTCCAGCAGTTACGGTAAATAAGCATCGCTAAAACACACGGTGCTACTGAAATATGAAGCACAAACGCTGTAGATTCTTCCTAACGAAGATATTTAGCACATATAATCATATTATTGTGAATATTTATACATGTAAAACTTTTATATGTCTTATACACTAATCAGCCATAACATTAAAACCACCTCCTTGTTTCTACACTCACTGTCCATTTTATTAGCTCCACTTACCATCTAGAAGCACTTTGTAGTTCTACAATTACTGACTGTGTTGTGCTGGTATGAGTGGATCAGACACAGCAGCGCTGCTGGAGTTTTTAAACACCGTGTCCACTCACTGTCCACTCTATTAGACACTCCTACCTAGTCGGTCCACCTTGTAGATGTAAAGTCAGAGACGATCGCTCATCTATTGCTGCTGTTTGAGTCGCTCATCTTCTAGACCTTCATCAGTGGTCACAGGACGCTGCCCACGGGGCGCTGTTGGCTGGATATTTTTGGTTGGTGGACTATTCTCAGTCCAGCAGTGACAGTGCTGTATCTGATCCACTCATACCAGCACAACACACTAACACACCACCACCATGCCAGTGTCACTGCAGTGCTGAGAATGATCCACCACCTAAATAATACCTGCTCTGTGGGGGTCCTGACCATTAAAGAACAGCATGAAAGGGGGTAACAAAGCATGTAGAGAAACAGATGGACTACAGTCAGTAATTGTAGAACTACAAAGTGCTTCTTTATGGTAAGTGGAGCTGATAAAATGGACAGTGAGTGTAGAAACAAGGAGGTGGTTTTAATGTTATGTCTAATCGGTTCAGTATTAATGCACCCTCCACCACATCTGCATGGTTTGGTCCTCCTCTGTCAGGCTGGTTGGTGTCTGTAGATAATAATAATAATAATATTTCAGGTTCTTGATATTGGTTTGTAGTTACACAGTGGTGTGAAAAAGTGTTTGCCCCCTTTCCAATGACCATTCTTATTGTATAGCGGTCACAAATAATATTATTATTACTATTAAACACAAAGAGAACAATCATTTTATATAATTGAGGAAGTCCAGGGATGTCCACCATGCTCATGGTCAGATGTCTGATCCAATATCTAAATCACTCATGTTTCATTAGTGATTGCGGCACTTTGATCAGCAACGATTGGAACTAAATTTTAACTTCATTTTTAACAATTATTTCTTTCACAATACTGTTCAATGATATGTCTCTAAATTCGTGACAACATTTTAGGGAAGGCTCAATTTGTTCCCAGCGTGACTGTTCCCCTGTACAGTCTGATGAGTGCAGAGAGCCCTGACCTCAAACGTAATGGGTTGAATTGGAACTTATGTTGTGAGTCAGGACCTCTCATCAGTGCCAACCTTCACTGAATGGGTCCACATTCCCACACATGCACTCTGATCCGCACTCTCTCCTCGTCTCTGTGCAGGCGGCATCAATCAGCCAGCAGAGGTCGTAGTTGCATCAGTCATGAGAGAGTCCCTATCCGGCTTAGTCCCGCCCATATATGAACAACAGGCCAATCGTTGTTCATGTGGCCGCTCAGCCCCGACGGATGGCAGAGCTGAGATTCAATAAGATGTATTCAAGATCCCAGCTCTGGTGTGCTAGTGCGTGTTTTTACTGCTGCGCCACCTGAGCGACCGTTTTAACTATTTTTATACAATGAGATCTGGATCTTTCACAATACTGCTCATCAGAATCGCTGCTCAGGTCTCGGCAGGTCACAGCATCTGTACTGGGTTCCAGTCGGGACTTTTTATTACGTTTCTGTAAGACACCGCCATCCGCCCACCGCTAGGGGGAGATCGCGCGCTACACCTAGGGCGAGTCAAGCTAATTGACATCACCTGGGCGGCACTTCTTAAAGGGCTTTGCACGGCTCACTCGGCGCAGAGTCTTGTGTTAATCGTTGTTGCCAGACCTCGCCGGTAATTTTCTGTGGGTTTTCGTCGTAAAAGACATTTCCTCTTCTCTCTCTCGGGGAACAGTTTCCCAAAAAACCCTTTCTCTGTTTCCTTCCTTAACGCCATTCAGGGTGTCCACGTTAGACGTTGAATGTTATTCCTTTTAAAAACCCTCACACCAGCGTTGAGGTTCCTTTTAGTTCCGGCCAAACTACCCGACGGCCAGCGGGTAGTTTGTTAGTTTTCTTTTCCTGGGTTTGCGCTCCTTTGTTTGTTTCGCTGAGTTCCTTTGTTTCGCTTCCCGCCTGTTTGTAGGCGACTCCCTCGTCAAGCGATTTAGGTCGCGGTTTTCTCAGTTCGTTCCGCAGCATAGCGGTTAGAGTGACAGGCCCTCGCCCCGACGTCCGGGGATCGAGACTGCACGTCTTGTGTTTTCCTTTCTCAGATCGTGTTCGCCACCGATCTCATTTACTTTATCCCGTTTTTGTTTCTCTTCTTTTATCACACACTCAGTCCTCGTGTGTATATTCATATCCCGCAATATCTCAGTATCCGCCGCCTAGCGGACCTTCGCTTCATAAACGCTCAGTCACAAGCACTCCTCCATAGCGCACGGGGATAAGCGCTGCGCATCCACGCCAGCGATCCCGGTTCAAACCCCGCTAACTGCGAGACTTATGATCTGCTTTTGAGTCCACCCAGTCGGTTGGTATAACAGCTGGGAATACAAAACTACACGAGATCACCGTGTCTCGTAACAGTTTCCTTGCTTTGATCTGCTGCATAATACAATTACACCTCAGCTTTGACTCATGGACAGATGACTTTACCTCCTCCTTAACTCTTTAATGGTCTGGAGCTTACTTTAAGTCTAAATACTTGGGTAAGATAAGATGTATGTAAATAAGCCTGTTAGGGTCGTATCTACTGCTTGGTTGATGTGTGTTAAACTCAGAAATATTGGTAGATGTATATAAGTTTTTCTAACCTTTATGTCAATTTAAAGCTAGCAGCTGAAGAATCATATCTCAACTGTTTGGTAGAGGCTCTTATAAAAAAGTAAATATGAATTGTTTATTGTTTATAAAGTCCCAAGAAACTAAGAAACGCAAAGAAATAATTTTCTAAACATTATTTCCTTTAATTTGCTTATTAGGTACCCAAAGAGCCATCATTATTTATTCACAAGGGCATCATAGGTGTATTGTTTAAGGATCTGAAGTGAATCAATGTGACAAAAATACATTTATGGCTATAAAAAAAGGGGCGAATACTTTTTACACCACTGTTTGTTTGATTGAATAATAGCACAGGGTAGCTTTACTCACTGACCTTCTGTAGGTTACTCACTGCCACATTTACCTGACATGAGTGTAATAGCACACCACAAAGATCTACAGATCTGGACTAGACCATCTAGTCTACAGATGGCTCTAATGACTTGATCCACACTTCAGCAATAGAGTCTTTTTTTGAGTGCTACTGTATTTACCGCTGCACCACCTGAGCACCCTGAATCAGTCAGTCAGGTAATGGAAAATGAAAAGCAACTGATCACCTAGTACCTAAAAAAGCTGAGGAACACTGGTAGCAAAGTTCCCACTGTGATGTTCTACACCACTAATAGTAATATTATTGAGAAGTGGTGACCCAGCAAACTTTACTCTGTTTCTAAATGGCTACTGCCCTCATTTTTTAAGCTTCATGAGAACGTTGGAAGCATACCTCTAGGTTCAAAGCTAAGAACTACTAATAGCTAAGTGTGAGTTACCCTACTCTGTGTTCAAAAACGTGAGAGTCAGGGGCTGCTCTGGTGACGCAGCGGTAAAACACATCGTATCGAATCTCAGCTCTGCCTGCCGGCTGGGCTGAGCAGCCACATGAACAATGATTGGCCTGTTGTTCATATAGGGGTGGGATTAAGCCGGATAGGGACTCTCTTATAACTAATGCAATTACGACCTCTGCTGGCTGATTGCTGGCGCCTGCACAGAGACGGAAAAAGAGTGCTGTCAGGGTGTGTCTCTCCCGTACACAGTGCTGATCTGCACTGCACTGTACAAAATGCATACGGCTGCTGCCCACGTGTCGGAGGGGGCGTGGGTTAGCTTCGTTCTCCTCAAATCAGAGCAGGGATCGGCATTGGTGGAGAGGAAGCGTGATGCAAACGGGCAATTGGACGCACTAAAAGGGAGGAAATAAAAAAGAAAACGTGAGCGTCAGTATTAAACTAAATATACATGTGATTCTGATTCTTCTACTAGCTGGGCACAGTACTGGCTTTGTCTCAGTTACGTAGCATTGTATGCACTCTTATTAGCCTTTAAATAGCAGCTAGCATCCATTTGTGTGTAGCTATTCCTATCTGCACCCTGCGTTTGCTTTTACGTGTAGGAATCTGGCAGTAATTAAGGTGCTCTGTGTGAATCTGTCCAGCCTGTGCTCTGGTTTAATCCACGTCTAACACAATCACCAGATCAGCAGTAACACCGGGGCTGTATTATCAACAGTTCCTGCTGTCTGGTACCCTCAGACGATGTCAATTACTGATGCCTTTTAAGAAATGGCATCATCTGAACCAATTTTACCAATGCTCAAGGGCTCAGCTCGGTTAGATCTATCACATGATCTAAAGCCTGACTGAACACACCAATGTGAGAAGCTTGAACGAGGGTGTGTTGGTGACAATATTCTGTGTTTCAAAAGTGCTTGAGACCGAACCCTGAACTCACACTGTAGTTCAACACTGTTACACATCTATCACGTTACCTCTGCTGTCTGGATGAGGATGAGATGCATTGTTGGGTTTGGGGTTGTAAACTAGCCGTGTGCTGATATTATATTAGTGCTTTCTCATCATGGAGACACTTGCATTGGACGTGTAAGTCATTGGCAGTCTTGGTATTTTTAATGATGTATGTACAGTAGCTACAGTGTTGTTGGGTTTGCATTCCTTACTTCCTCCTCTCCAAGCGTGCTCTTGACTTTTCTTGGCTTGTCCGTGTGATTATCAACAAACGTATTGAAGCATTAGCTGTAGGGTGGCGGTTATCAGTTATCAGGATCAGTGTAAATATAGTAATAAGTGATGTAAAGCTTGCTTGACTGTGGACAGTAGCACCGTTACTGTTCCAGCAGCTTGTTGTTTTTGACAGACCTGGTTTTAAAGGATCATGGATTACATTTGACTGTTGGGACACGGTTACTCTCAGAATAAGGTGGTGGCTTGGGTTCGTTTTTGAAGCGACCACTGTTCCATGTACTCTGTAATTATGGACAGTTGTTCTTGGGACTTGAAGTCACGTAACAATGTGACATTCCAGACTGATTTTCTGATTTCTGAGAGTTGCAATTACTCAGTCTTAGAAAAATCCCAAAACTAAAATACAGTCCTGTAGAGGTGTATTTAAACCTTTGACCTCACCTGTAAACGTACATGTAGGTGATTATTAGCGAGTCTTCCTGATTCATTCTTGCCTTTGACTGGAGCTTTGATTCGAATAACGAGGATGAGAATGTGAAGCTACCTCGAGTCCACAGAGTCGGTTATACCTGCTGCAAACTGCGTTGCTGCATCCCAAACCACATAGAGCGCATTACACTGTACACGACTGGTGCTATACTAATCTGAAAGTGTTATTATTAATGACGTATTTATAATGTAGCTGTGTGTTCAGGACACATCCCGACACTTTCCACCTGTATTCAGGACGTCTGAGGACTGATTTTCCTCCTGATACGTCTCACTTTATATTCTCCAGACGTACAGAAGGTTCACCTGTATTAATGCTGCATGTTCACACGTATACGCAGCCGCATGGTGAGTAGAACCATGGCTTTAGGTGAGCTGGTGGGCGTGGTTGTCATGTATAGTATGTAACACGCGTGTTCTGCTGTAAATAATCGGATCTGTATGTAAATGACGTGTGTTTTTGAGTCCTGTATTTAATCCTCTGTGTTCTGCATGTTTGTACTGTAAACATAGTAAACATGTTAGAAATGCTGCAGCTAGGGGGCGCTGTAGAGGATGAGGGATCAGTTATGAGCTGAATACACAAACACACTGTGTTTCTATTGTCATTCCTGTTTTTTTTTTTATTTCTTCCTTTGTTTTTAATTTATTTTCTTTATTTTATTATTTTTATTCTCGGTGTATCTACATTTCCTCTTTTTATTTATTTTCTTTTTGTCTGTTCTTTATTTTCACGTTCACTTTTTAGTTTTTCTTTTACTTTAACTTTTTCTTTTATATATTTGTTTAATTTTCTTTTTTTACTTTCACTTTTTCTTTTATATATGTTTATTTTCTTATGTTTGATAAATATTTAATATATTCTATTAGAACTGTATCTGATCCCTTCATCACCTTCAGCTCTGTACAGTTTACAGTATTTATTTTAGCGATCGACTTAACAGTATTTACATGGGGGGGGGTTTATTGGTATTTATGTACTGGGGGGGGGGTGAGTCTGTGTTTAACTGTGATTATTAGCTGTAAATATTCACACCTCCTTTAATCACTTTTATTTAACTGATTCTGGAAGCTAACCGTCCAACAGCAAGCTGCTCTGTTACTGTAAATATGTAGCGTTGGGGTGGGACAGCGGTCTGTCATGCTAGCCCACCACCGGCCGACTGTCAAGGCCTTTATTGTTGGGAGGACCAGGATAAAGCAATTGATGACCAGTATTTGGCTGCTCCAGTATTTAGGCGTCACCACAGCGGATCTGCTCCTCATATCAGACTCTGGTGCAACCCTCCTATTTCTATCCGGGCGTGTGACCTGCACTGAGAGCACACTGACAAGTGCACCTACCAATAGCTATCCCAGATAGCCAATAACAATGCTGATATCTGAACCCTGGATCCTCTAATCTCAGTAATAGTGGGCTGGCGTACTTTACCACTGTGCCGCCTGAGCGCCCTTCTTACACTCCCCTATAATCGAGCACTATGATTGTACAGTGAGTGGAACTGCTTTCTTCTCTGATTGGTTGAATTTTGTGTTGTTTTGTTCTGTTGAGACCAGATTGATTAAAACTGTACGTTTATTAAATCATCCGCTCCCAGAATGTGAGACAGCGAGCGCTCTGACTGTATCAGTATAGAATTCAGTTCTTTTATTTCTATTGATGTTCTGCTGTAAACGTTCATCACTGTGTTCATGACGCGCTGTATTATAGAATCGTAGCATTTAGTGTATATAAGGGAGGAAGAGCTGCAGAAGGACCTGGAATGTTCTGGTAGATCTCCGTGTGTGAGTAGGTAGAAGGTCCTGGTGTGTGTGTAGATTTATTACTGTATTATATAATGCTATAAAGGATAAGGAGCTGATCAGAAGAAGGAATGGCTGTGTCTCAATAATCAACAGCTTGTAAATGTCATGTAGCGACTGTTGGGACGGGGACAGAAGCGATCTGTAGTGTTGATGCGCTGGAGAAGTTCTCGCCGTGGTGCTGATCCACCTGATACTCCACATCCTGTGCCTTTTTACTTTCTCCACTTCTCATTTTCTGAAAGTAAATCTGCACTTTAATAAACGTTTCTCTAATAAACTGACCGTGTCCGTTTTTTTCCTCTACACTTGGTGTTCTGATGGTTGGAATGGTGCTTTGACTTTCAGAACCTTATACCTGGTTCACACTACACGACTTTTGCCCTGATTTTCGCTCGGCGGCTGGTCGGCGCTAGATTTGCCGGCTCGGGAGCAACTCGGCGTTCGCTCTGCGATCGAAACTCGGCTCTCAATCACTATGTGTGAACTATCCAACAACTCGATCCGAGCGGCTCACCGAGCACTCGGCAACTGAAAGTCCAGATATCTACCTTGCTAAATATCTGGATATGAGTCGGCCGACTGGCAATGAGAATGCAAGATACGGTGTGAGGGGAGGCGCAGAAACGCAGGGGAGGAGTATAAAAAGGTGGGACGGGGCATAATATAGTTTATATCCCACGCTGCATTGCAAACAATATTTATTAACCTCCGACTCACTACAGAATAGTACAGATGCCCCCTGCTGGCCACGTAGCCAAATCCACTCAGATTCATTTATATTTTAATTAACTCCAGGGCTGAACCTTGTTTTTTATTGATTTTTGTCTAGCGATTATTTTTTATCTAATTAAGAGTCCATCTTAAGGTTTTAATATTTTCTCTTAGCACAATATGCACTTGTGTTAAAACCTTTATTGTAATGTCAAATAGCTTGTCCAGTTCAAGTGAAGAAATATAGTGCAATACATTTCACAACAACAATGTACAGTCACGTTTAGAATAAGTACCACCAGTTACAGTTACAGTAAACATTAGTGCAGTTTGGGTAAAACTCTTTTGTCTTTAACAGTCATCTGGAGGATGCTGTCAGAAAGCTCAGCAGCCATCTGGGTTTGCATGGACTGGGGTTTCTTGTCCTCCACACTTGTTTGCTCGACCCTTAAAAACACAAAGCATATCAGAATCAGGGCATAATCACTACTGTGAGAGTTGAACTTGAGAGCTCAGGCGCTCCACAGTGGTGGACAAGCACAGGGTTTGTTTGGCCCCACTTAGATTTAAACTTTATGGGAGTAATGCCAAAGAGTAACGTAAGTGTGGTAAATAAACTCCTCCTGACTAATAAAACACCAGCAACTTTTAATTAAAAGGCATAACTCATCTGTGATCTTCATCTGGGTTGCTACACGAATTTGAAAATGTAACACAAGCAAACTCTTTTATTATCTTAAAATAAACCGTGCTTAACAGTATTGCAGCCCGGTCTGAAATAGTGACTACGGTGAGATTTACTACATGAATAATAAGCAGTAAGTCCAATAAATAAACAAATAAATAAAATAAAAAGTGAATACTGTATGTTTGTAAGTATAAAAGAATCAAAGGGGCTAATTAGTCCATTAGAGGTGCTAATTAAATACTTATTTTTAACCATTACACTGGTACCCTGTAACTCGGAGTCCCCTAAACTCAAAATCTTTGAAATTCGATGCCCTTCATGGTGAAATTTGTACCTTAAACTCTACATATTCTGCTTTTTTGTATTTAAAATGTATTTAATTTCAAATTAACAACGAACAGCCGCCCATCATCAGCGTGTGAATCTGATCTGAATCTGCATCAGTGTGGAATAAGGTGCAGATCCAGGGTTACAGCTCCACATGTATCTGTGTTTATCTGGATTCTCCTCCCAGTTTCACTTTTAAACTTGTGTTACAGCTCCAGCTTCTGAGAAACGGTGAGAATCAGAATCAGCTTCTCCCAGAGTCTAAAACGCTTCTGGTTGAAAATAAAGCTTAACGTGGTTTAATGTAGTAAAAGAAGGAGACAGGAGCACTAAACTTCTCTTCATTATTACTGCTCATAAGTTCCTCCACTAATCACATTCCTCACTCGCTGTTTTACTACAATAAGTCACGTTCAGTTCTCATGTGAATGCGCCGGTGCTGAAGGGAATACGGTATTCCAACATCAATCATCTCCACCATTAAGAAGCGTCAGGAAACAATAAAGAAGTAAAACTAAAGTGCAGCTTTTATTGTATTTTTATTGATGTTTACCTGTTTGTAATTGTATTTGTGTGTTTATATTATATTTGTGTTATTTTCAGTAACAAACAACCTCATTATTTTACATGAGACTAAAATATCTGCAGCTGCACGGGACCATGGATGCATTAACAGGTTCCCCAAACATCCTTATGGGGAAAAATACCTCGAAACTCAACGTCTTTAAAACTGTTCCAAATCCACCCACCTAAGAATCGTGAGCCAAAATATAATAATTAAATAAACAAATTTTAACAGGCGCCCTCTTGTGGAGACTTTATGTTACAGCTTTTAAACCGCAAGGGGACCAGATAACAGAGTAGAGAGTAAGATTCATTGTTTGTGTTACCTGAGTCACGTATAAAAATCATGTACATGCTTAAAAATGTGTGAAAAACCCTGGACTAACATATTAGACATGTTTAAATTAGTAAACATGATTTTATTTTATCTCTATCGCCATTCATATTCAGACCTGAGCTCAGCACAATGCCGCCCTCTTGTGTTAAACTAGCGACATTACACTGCAGACCATTTTTGACCCCATTGGCCCTGCATACAGCAGAGTAAGCGGTTACACTGACAGACAGCATGGCGGCTAGAGGCGGTAAGCAGCAGCAGCAGCAGCAACAGCAGCAACAGGGTCGCGGTGCGGGGAAGCGAGGCGGCTCCGCGGAGCAGGATGAGGAGGAACAGCCGCTGCAGGCGGTTCTGATAGCGGACAGTTTCAACCGGAGATTCTTCCCCATCACTAAAGATCAGCCGAGGGTGAGTTTACATAGCGCTCCACAGCGGCTAGCCCGACTAATGCTAACCGTGTTCTATTTACACCTGTATTCCGACTAATCCCGCCTCTCTTTACTAACTGTCCAATCAGAGAGCGGATTGAGTTGAGTTACGTCAGCCGAGTCTGTAACGCTATAACGGGAGTGTCGGTAGTTTTTTTTTTTTAACAATTACTGACTGGATTTTATTCATTCATTATAAATGTGTCATAATCATTCACAGGATTGTACTGACTGTACAGTTTATAATCTCGCTGTTTGTTACAGTCAGTACTATGTGCAGAGCTGGTCGGAAAACGGGTGGGAAACGTCAACTTCCATACACCGCACATTGTGCTGTATTTACCCTCCCTCACTGTTATAAACATTAATAATCACAATGTACAATAAACTATCATAATCATTGTAACTGTGTCATTATCAGTGTGAATAATAATAATAATAATAACTACATCAACAGAACATTAAGGTAACGCTTTACTCAGGATGTTTTACTGTGTCTGTGGCAATTTGTGCCCATTCATTCAAACTGTAAAGGTTCTGTGAGGTCAGGCACTGATGTTGGCCAATCAGAGCGACTACAACACTACATCAACACCCTGCACAACATCACAACCACACAACACTACCACCACAATTACAATTAAACCACAACATAACTACAACACTACATCAACACCCTGCACAACATCACAACCACACAACACTACCACCACAATTACAATTAAACCACAACATAACTACAACACTACACCGTCACACTGCACAACACCACAACTACAACAACACAGTTACACAATACCACCACAATTACAATTAAACCACAACAACACTACATCAACACCCTGCACAACATCACAACCACACAACACAGCTACACACTACCACCACAATTACAATTAAACCACAACATAACTACAACACTACACCGTCACACTGCACAACACCACAACTACAACAACACAGTTACACAATACCACCACAATTACAATTAAACCACAACATAACTACAACACTACACCATCACACTGCACAACACCACAACTACAATAACACAGTTACACAATACCACCACAATTACAATTAAACCACAACATAACTACAACACTACACCATCACACTGCACAACACTACAACTACAACAACACAGTTACACAATACCACCACAATTACAATTAAACCACAACATAACTACAACACTACATCAACACCCTGCACAACATCACAACCACACAACACAGCTACACAATACCACCACAAGTAGATAACACCACAATTACAATTAAACCACAACATAACTACAACACTACACCGTCACACTGCACAACACCACAACTACAACAACACAGTTACACAATACCACCACAATTACAATTAAACCACAACATAACTACAACACTACACCATCACACTGCACAACACCACAACTACAACAACACAGTTACACAATACCACCACAATTACAATTAAACCACAACATAACTACAACACTACACCATCACACTGCACAACACTACAACTACAACAACACAGTTACACAATACCACCACAATTACAATTAAACCACAACATAACTACAACACTACATCAACACCCTGCACAACATCACAACCACACAACACAGCTACACAATACCACCACAAGTAGATAACACCACAATTACAATTAAACCACAACATAACTACAACACTACACCGTCACACTGCACAACACCACAACTACAACAACACAGTTACACAATACCACCACAAGTAGATAACAACACCACAATTACAATTAAACCACAACATAACTACAACACTACACCGTCACACTGCACAACACCACAACTACAACAACACAGTTACACAATACCACCACAAGTAGATAACGACACAACTATACAACACAATTACAATTAAACCACAACGTAACTACAACACTACACTGCACATCACAACTACACAACTACAACTAAATCACGATGACACAATTACAACACTACACCGTCACACTGCACAACCCTACAACTACAGTACAACTACAACACAACAACTACACCACAGCTATTCAATACACAACTCAAACTAAATCACGATGACACAATTACAAGACTACACTGACACACTGCACAACACTACAACCACACAACAGCTACACAATACATAACTAAAATTAAATCACGATGACACAACTACAACACTACACCGACGCACTGCACAACTACAACACAACAACTACAACACTACTGAATACACAACAAAAACTAAATCACGGTGACACAATTACAAGACTACACCGTCACACTGCACAAAACTACAACACAACAACTACAACACAGCTACACAATACCACCACAAGTAGATAACGACACAACTATACAACATTACAATTAAACCACAACATAACTACAACACAACACTGACACACTGCACAACACCACAACTACAACACAGCTACTCAATTCACAACTAAAACAAAATCATGATGACACAACTACAATACTACACCGTCACACTGCACAACACCACAACTACAACACAGCTACACAATACCACCACAAGTAGAAATTGACACAACTATACAACACCACAATTACAATTAAACCACAACGTAACTACAACACTACACTGACACACTGCACAACATCACAACTACAACTAAATCACGATGACACAACTACAACACTACACCAACACACTGCACAACACTACAACTACACAACAACAACTACAACACAGCTACACAATACATAACTACAATTACAACTCTCCACCAGGCTCTGCTCCCTCTGGCCAACGTGTCCATGATCGACTACACGCTGGAGTTCCTGACGTCCACAGGAGTGCAGGAGACCTTCATCTTCTGCTGCTGGATGTCCAACAAGATAAAGGAGCATCTGCTGTAAGACCCTCAACCACCACGCTACACCCGTCCCTCACCACCCTAAACTAACCTAAACCACCACGCTACACCAGTCCCTCACCTAAACTAACCTAAACCACCACCACACCCGTCCCTCACCTCACCTAAACTAACCTAAACCACCACCACACCCGTCCCTCACCTCACCTAAACCAACCTAAACCACCACCACACCCGTCCCTCACCTCACCTAAACTAACCTAAACCACCACCACACCCATCCCTCACCTAAACTAACCTAAACCACCACCACACCTGTCCCTCACCTCACCTGAACTAACCTAAACCACCACCACACCCATCCCTCACCTAAACTAACCTAAACCACCACCACACCCGTCCCTCACCTCACCTAAACTAACCTAAACCACCACCACACCCATCCCTCACCTAAACTAACCTAAACCACCACCACACCCGTCCCTCACCTAAACTAACCTAAACCACCACCACACTCGTCCCTCACCTCACCTAAACCACCACCACACCCGTCCCTTACCACCCTAAACTAACCTAAACCACTACCACACCCGTCCCTCACCTAAACTAACCTAAACCACCACCACACCCGTCCCTCACCTCACCTACACTAATTTAAACCACCACCACACCCGTCCCTCACCTCACCTAAACTAACCTAAACCACCACCACACCCATCCCTCACCTAAACTAACCTAAACCACCACCACACCCGTCCCTCACCACCCTAAACGAACCTAAACCACCACCACACCCGTCTCTCACCACCCTAAACTAATCTAAACCACCACCACACCCGTCCCTCACCACCCTAAACTAACCTAAACCACCACCACACCCGTCCCTCACCTCACCTAAACTAACCTAAACCACCACCACACCCGTCCCTCACCTCACCTAAACTAACCTAAACCACCACCACACCCATCCCTCACCTCACCTAAACTAACCTAAACCACCACCACACCCGTCCCTCACCTAAACTAACCTAAACCACCACCACACCCGTCCCTCACCTCACCTAAACTAACCTAAACCACCACCACACCCATCCCTCACCTCACCTAAACTAACCTAAACCACCACCACACCCATCCCTCACCTAAACTAACCTAAACCACCACCACACTCGTCCCTCACCTCACCTACACTAACCTAAACCACCACCACACCCATCCCTCACCTAAACTAACCTAAACCACCACCACACCCGTCCCTCACCTCACCTAAACTAACCTAAACCTCCACCACACCCGTCCCTCACCTCACCTAAACCCTCACCTAAACTAACCTAAACCACCACCACACCCGTCCCTCACCTCACCTAAACTAACCTAAACCACCACCACACCCGTCCCTTACCTCACCTAAACTAACCTAAACCACCACCACACCCGTCCCTTACCTCACCTAAACTAACCTAAACCACCACCACACTCGTCCCTCACCTCACCTACACTAACCTAAACCACCACCACACCTGTCCCTTACCTCACCTAAATCAACCTAAACCACCACCACACTCGTCCCTCACCTCACCTACACTAACCTAAACCACCACCACACCCGTCCCTCACCTAAACTAACCTAAACCACCACCACACCCGTCCCTTACCTCACCTAAACTAACCTAAACCACCACCACACTCGTCTCTCACCTCACCTACACTAACCTAAACCACCACCACACCCGTCCCTCACCTAAACTAACCTAAACCACCACCACACCCATCCCTCACCTCACCTAAACTAACCTAAACCACCACCACACCCGTCCCTCACCTCACCTAAACTAACCTAAACCACCACCACACCCGTCCCTCACCTCACCTAAACTAACCTAAACCACCACCACACCCGTCCCTCACCTCACCTAAACTAACCTAAACCACCACCACACCCATCCCTCACCTCACCTAAACTAACCTAAACCACCACCACACCCGTCCCTCACCTCACCTAAACTAACCTAAACCACCACCACACCCATCCCTCACCTAAACTAACCTAAACCACCACCACACCCGTCCCTCACCTCACCTAAACTAACCTAAACCACCACCACACCCGTCCCTCACCTCACCTAAACTAACCTAAACCACCACCACACCCGTCCCTCACCTCACCTAAACTAACCTAAACCACCACCACACCCGTCCCTTACCTCACCTAAACTAACCTAAACGACCACCACACTCGTCTCTCACCTCACCTACACTAAACCACCACCACACCCGTCCCTCACCTCACCTAAACTAACCTAAACCACCACCACACCCATCCCTCACCTAAACTAACCTAAACCACCACCACACCCGTCCCTCACCTCACCTAAACTAACCTAAACCACCACCACACCCGTCCCTCACCTCACCTAAACTAACCTAAACCACCACCACACCCGTCCCTCACCTCACCTAAACTAACCTAAACCACCACCACACCCGTCCCTTACCTCACCTAAACTAACCTAAACCACCACCACACTCGTCTCTCACCTCACCTACACTAACCTAAACCACCACCACACCCGTCCCTCACCTAAACTAACCTAAACCACCACCACACCCATCCCTCACCTCACCTAAACTAACCTAAACCACCACCACACCCGTCCCTCACCTAAACTAACCTAAACCACCACCACACCCATCCCTCACCTCACCTAAACTAACCTAAACCACCACCACACCCATCCCTCACCTCACCTAAACTAACCTAAACCACCACCACACCTGTCCCTCACCTCACCTGAACTAACCTAAACCACCACCACACCCATCCCTCACCTAAACTAACCTAAACCACCACCACACCCATCCCTCACCTCACCTAAACTAACCTAAACCACCACCACACCCATCCCTCACCTAAACTAACCTAAACCACCACCACACCCGTCCCTCACCTCACCTAAACTAACCTAAACCACCACCACACCCGTCCCTCACCTCACCTAAACTAACCTAAACCACCACCACACCCATCCCTCACCTCACCTAAACTAACCTAAACCACCACCACACCCGTCCCTCACCTCACCTAAACTAACCTAAACCACCACCACACCCGTCCCTCACCTCACCTAAACTAACCTAAACCACCACCACACCCGTCCCTCACCTCACCTAAACTAACCTAAACCACCACCACACCCGTCCCTTACCTCACCTAAACTAACCTAAACGACCACCACACTCGTCTCTCACCTCACCTACACTAAACCACCACCACACCCGTCCCTCACCTCACCTAAACTAACCTAAACCACCACCACACCCATCCCTCACCTAAACTAACCTAAACCACCACCACACCCGTCCCTCACCTCACCTAAACTAACCTAAACCACCACCACACCCGTCCCTCACCTCACCTAAACTAACCTAAACCACCACCACACCCGTCCCTCACCTCACCTAAACTAACCTAAACCACCACCACACCCGTCCCTTACCTCACCTAAACTAACCTAAACCACCACCACACTCGTCTCTCACCTCACCTACACTAACCTAAACCACCACCACACCCGTCCCTCACCTAAACTAACCTAAACCACCACCACACCCATCCCTCACCTCACCTAAACTAACCTAAACCACCACCACACCCGTCCCTCACCTAAACTAACCTAAACCACCACCACACCCATCCCTCACCTCACCTAAACTAACCTAAACCACCACCACACCCATCCCTCACCTCACCTAAACTAACCTAAACCACCACCACACCTGTCCCTCACCTCACCTGAACTAACCTAAACCACCACCACACCCATCCCTCACCTAAACTAACCTAAACCACCACCACACCCATCCCTCACCTCACCTAAACTAACCTAAACCACCACCACACCCATCCCTCACCTAAACTAACCTAAACCACCACCACACCCGTCCCTCACCTCACCTAAACTAACCTAAACCACCACCACACCCGTCCCTCACCTCACCTAAACTAACCTAAACCACCACCACACCCATCCCTCACCTCACCTACACTAACCTAAACCACCACCACACCCGTCCCTCACCACCCTAAACTAACCTAAACCACCACCACACCCGTCCCTCACCACCCTAAACGAACCTAAACCACCACCACACCCGTCTCTCACCACCCTAAACTAACCTAAACCACCACCACACCCGTCCCTCACCTAAACTAACCTAAACCACCACCACACCCGTCCCTCACCTCACCTAAACTAACCTAAACCACCACCACACCCGTCCCTCACCACCCTAAACTAACCTAAACCACCACCACACCCGTCCCTCACCTCACCTAACTAACCTAAACCACCACCACACCCATCCCTCACCTCACCTAAACTAACCTAAACCACCACCACACCCATCCCTTACCTAAACTAACCTAAACCACCACACCCATCCCTCACCTCACCTAAACTAACCTAAACCACCACCACACCCGTCCCTCACCTAAACTAACCTAAACCACCACCACACCCGTCCCTCACCACCCTAAACTAACCTAAACCACCACCACACCCGTCCCTCACCTCACCTAAACTAACCTAAACCACCACCACACCTGTCCCTCACCACCCTAAACTAACCTAAACCACCACCACACCCGTCCCTCACCTAAACTAACCTAAACCACCACCACACCCATCCCTCACCTCACCTAAACTAACCTAAACCACCACCACACCCGTCCCTCACCTAAACTAACCTAAACCACCACCACACCCATCCCTCACCTCACCTAAACTAACCTAAACCACCACCACACCCGTCCCTCACCTCACCTAAACTAACCTAAACCACCACCACACCTGTTCCTCACCACCCTAAACTAACCTAAACCACCACCACACCTGTCCCTCACCTAAACTAACCTAAACCACCACCACACCCATCCCTCACCTCACCTAAACTAACCTAAACCACCACCACACCCGTCCCTCACCTAAACTAACCTAAACCACCACCACACCCATCCCTCACCTCACCTAAACTAACCTAAACCACCACCACACCCGTCCCTCACCTCACCTAAACTAACCTAAACCACCACCACACCCGTCCCTCACCTAAACTAACCTAAACCACCACCACACCCGTCCCTCACCTCACCTAAACTAACCTAAACCCCCGGCTGGTGTTTTACAGGAGGTCCAAGTGGTGCCGGCCGAGCTCGCCCAACACGGTGCACATCATCACGTCTGAGCTGTACCGCTCGCTGGGGGACGTCCTGAGAGACGTGGACGCCAAGTCTCTGGTCCGGTCCGATTTCATCCTGGTGTACGGGGACGTGGTGTCCAACATGGACCTCTCTCAGGCTCTGCAGGAACACAGGTCAGTGTGTGCTAATACACATCCCTACATTACACGCTGTAAACAGTTTAGGGAAGGTCCTGTTTCTGTCAGCATGTCTGCACCCCTGTGTGTAGAGGCTCTGACCTGGAGTCTAAGGCTAAAAGTCAGGGCTGAATCGATAAGTAAGGGCTAAAATGTTAAGTAAGGGCTAAATTGCTAATTTAAGGCTAAAATGCCAAGCTATGGCTAAATTTGTAATGCTAAGTCAGGGCTAAAATGCTCATTTAGGGCTGAAATGCTAAGCCATGGCTAAAATGCTCATTCTTGGCTAATTGCTAATTTAGGGCTAAAATGCCAAGTCAGGTCTAAAATACTAAGTAAGTGCTAAATTGCTAATTCAAGTGTAAAACGCTAAGTCGGGGTGAAAATGCTAAGTCAGGGCAAAAATGCTAATTCTTGGCTAAAATGCTAATTCAGCACTAAAACGCTAATTTAGGGCTGAATAGCTAGGTCAGGTAATAAATGCTAACTCGTGGCTAAAATGCTAACTTGTGGCTAAAATGCTAGCTCATGGCTAAAATGCTATGTCAGGGCTAAAATGCTAATTTAGGGTTAAAATTCTAAGTCGTGTCTATAATGTTAAGTCAGAGCAAAAATGCTAATCAGGTCAGGGCTGAAATGTTTATTCAGAGCTGAAATGCTAATTCACAGTTAAATTGCTAAGTCAGTGCCTTTGCCAAAAAGGCCAAGCTATGGCTACATTTTATGCTAAGTCAGGACTAAAATGCTAAGTCATGGCCAACATGCTAATTCAAGTCTGAATAGCTAACTCATGGCTAAAATGCTAAGTCTGGTCTTAAATGCTAATTCTGGGCATAAATGCTAAGTCAGGACTAAAATGCTAAGTCATGGCCAACATGCTAATTCAAGTCTGAATAGCTAGGTCAGGGATAAAATGCTAACTCAGGACTGAAATGCTAACTCATGGCTAAAATGCTAAGTCTGGTCTTAAATGCTAATTCTGGGCATAAATGCTAAGTCAGGGCTAAAATTCTAACTCAGGGCTAAGATGCTAAGTCAGAGCTAAAATGCTAAGTCAGAGCTAAATTGCTAACTCAGGGCTGAAATGCTAATTAATGAGTAAATGACTAATTCAGACCTGAATTGCTGACTGTACCCTGATGGCCGGTGACGTGTGTCTCCGCCCGACCGCGCCCATTTCACCCAGCAGCTCTAGCATTAGGTGTTATGATGTCACCGAGCCACTGTGTCACTGTGACTCCGCCCCTTTATTCCAGGTTACGCCGTAAACTAGAGAAGAGCATCTCAGTGATGACCATGATCTTCAGAGAGTCGTCACCCGGCAACCGGACCCGCTGTGACGAGGATGATATCATCGTCGCCGTGGATACCAAGAGTCACCGGGTGCTTCACTACCAGAAAACACAGGGACTGAAGAAGATCTGTTTTCCCATGGTACTGCGCTACAACTACAACTACACAACAACAACCACACTACTACACAGTTACACAACTACACAACAACTGAAACACAGGGACTGAAGAAGATCTGTTTTCCCATGGTACTGCGCTACAACTACAACTACACAACTACAACTACACAACAACAACCACACTACTACACAGTTACACAACTACACAACAACTGAAACACAGGGACTGAAGAAGATCTGTTTTCCCATGGTACTGTGCTACAACTACAACTACACAACTACACAACAACCACACTACTACACAGTTACACAACTACACAACAACTGAAACACAGGGACTGAAGAAGATCTGTTTTCCCATGGTACTGTGCTACAACTACACAACTACAACTACACAACAACAACCACACTACTACACAGTTACACAACTACACAACAACTGAAACACAGGAACTGAAGAAGATCTGTTTTCCCATGGTACTGTGCTACAACTACACAACACAATTACACAACAACCACACTACTACACAGTTACACAACTACACAACAACTGAAACACAGGGACTGAAGAAGATCTGTTTTCCCATGGTACTGTGCTACAACTACACAACTACAACTACACAACAACAACCACACTACTACACAGTTACACAACTACACAACAACTGAAACACAGGGACTGAAGAAGATCTGTTTTCCCATGGTACTGTGCTACAACTACACAACTACAACTACACAACAACCACACTACTACACAGTTACACAACTACACAACAACTGAAACACAGGGACTGAAGAAGATCTGTTTTCCCATGGTACTGTGCTACAACTACACAACTACAACTACACAACAACAACCACACTACTACACAGTTACACAACTACACAACAACTGAAACACAGGGACTGAAGAAGATCTGTTTTCCCATGGTACTGTGCTACAACTACACAACTACAACTACACAACAACAACCACACTACTACACAGTTACACAACTACACAACAACTGAAACACAGGGACTGAAGAAGATCTGTTTTCCCATGGTACTGTGCTACAACTACACAACTACAACTACACAACAACAACCACACTACTACACAGTTACACAACTACACAACAACTGAAACACAGGGACTGAAGAAGATCTGTTTTCCCATGGTACTGTGCTACAACTACACAACACAATTACACAACAACCACACTACTACACAGTTACACAACTACACAACAACTGAAACACAGGGACTGAAGAAGATCTGTTTTCCCATGGTACTGCGCTACAACTACAACTACACAACACAATTACACAACAACACAACACCGACACACCAACAGTTACACAACTACACAACAACTGAAACACAGGGACTGAAGAAGATCTGTTTTCCCATGGTACTGCGCTACAACTACAACTACACAACACAATTACACAACAACACAACACCGACACCAACAGTTACACAACTACACAACACTTACACTACATTGAAACAACTACAAAATTACAGAATACACAACTACACAACACTGACACACCAACAGTTACACAACTACAGAATACACACAAAATCATGGTGACACAATTACAAGACTACACCGTCACACTGCACAACACTACAACACAACAACTACAACACAGCTACATAATACCACCACAAGTAGATAACGACACAACTATACAACATTACAATTACAATTAAACTATGACGTAACTACAACACTGCATCAACACACTGCACAACACAACAACTACAACACAGCTACACAATACTGTGCTACAACTACACAACACTGACACAACTACACAGTTACACAACAACTAAAACACAGGGACTGGAGTAGATCTGTTTTCCCATGGTACTGCGCTACAACTACGCAACACAATTACACAACACAATTACTCAACAATTAACTACACAGACACAACTACACTACACAACTACAGAATACACACCTACACAGTTATACAACACCACAACTACACAACAACTGAAACACAGGGACTGAAAAATATTTATTTTCCCATGGTACCGTGTTACGACTACACAACATCTAGATTACACAACTACACAACACTGATGCACAAATAAACTACAACTACACAACAACTACAATGTAACTACACAACTAAACAAAACCACAACTACACAATTATCCAACAACACAACTACAACACAGCTTCACAATACACAACTACACAATACCACCACAAGTAGACAACACCACAACTACACTACAATTACAGTACAGCTACATAACGACACGATGCACAAGAACTCTATTGAAAACTACACATTACAACGGTACAGACAACCACACAACCGCACTGTAACAGTACAGACCAGCTCATCTACAGTGTGCGTGTGCGTGTGTGCGTGTGTGCGTGTGTGTGTGTGTACAGAACATTTTCCACAGTGGAAGTGAGGAGTTTGAGATTCGTCATGATCTGCTGGACTGTCACATCAGTATCTGCTCTCCTCAGGTGAGAGTTTATCATTGATCCTGATTCTGCTGCGTCTCCTTTATTACGATTAAACGTGATTAAACGTTATTGTGATTTCAGGTCGCCGAGCTCTTCACCGATAACTTCGACTATCAGACCCGCAACGACTTTGTGCGCGGCATTCTCGTCAACGAGGAGGTCAGTGATCGTCTCTCGCCTGTCTTTATTTATTTTATTTATTTACTTACTAAAATTATTTACTCATTCATTTATTTATATTTGATTATGTAATGACTTATTTTATTTATTCATTATTTTATCTTATTTATATAATCGTTTATTTATTTTTATTTAATAGTTTAATTATTTTATTTATTCTGTGTGTTTATTTACTACATTTATTTACTTATTCATTTGTTTATATGTAATTATGTAGTTACTTATTTTATTTATTTATTCATTATTTCATTTCATTTCTTTAGTCATTTATTTATATTTATATTTATTTAATTACTTATTTTCTTCATGTATTCCTTTATTTATTTATTCATTTATTTAATTACTACATTTATTTATTTATTTATTTATTATTTCATTTATTTATTTATTTCTTAAAGTATTCATTTATTTATTCATTTATTTAGTAAATCTATTTTGTCATTTATTTATTTATTTGTTTTAATCATGTATTTATTTATTCACTATTTTATTTTATCTGTTTAATTATTTATTTATTCGATTGTTTATTTCTTTTTATTTATTTATTTATATTATTTATAAAATGTATTTACCTAAGCATTTATTTATATTTAAGTACGTTATTACTTATTTTATTAATTTTGTTTAGTCATTAATTTGTTTAATTTATTTAGTCTTTTATGTATTTTTATGGTATTATGTATTTATTTTATTTATTCATTCACACATTTATTTATTTATTCTTGTTTTGTGTGTAAATAATTGGTTGTATTTTCTGTTTTTAAATTAATAACTTATTTTTCACGTTTTTATTTTTTATTGGTAGATTTTGTTTCATTTCTATGTGTTGTGAGTATAATTTTATTTTAATATTTTTATTGTTTTTATCCTACGGTTCAATATTTGATATATCTAAAGCAATGTATCATACATATTATATATTTTATTTATTTATATATTTTATAACATTAAAACTTATTTGAAATATTCAATCTTTTTGTTTATTTTGATGTATTTAATTTTTTTAAATTTATTTTAAAATGCAAGTGTATATTTTATATTGTGATGAGTGTAAAAGTTATTTCCTGTTCCTGTTTCCTGTCAGATTTTGGGGAATCAGATCCACATGTTTGTGAGTAAAGACGGCTACGGCGCTCGCGTCTCCAACCTGCTCATGTACGACGCTGTTTCCTGCGATCTGATTGGCCGCTGGGCGTATCCCATCACCCCTGAGGCTAATTTCTCGGACGAGGAGGGGCGGAGCTGCACTCATTCGCGCCACAACGTTTACCGGGAGATGGGCGTCGGCCTCGGGCACGGCAGCCTGATGGAGGAGAACGTTCTGATTGGACGAAACACAGTGATCGGTGCCAACTGCAGCCTGTCGAACACCGTCATCGGGGCCAACTGTGTGATCGGTAACACCGTCTGATTATATCAGTGTGATCAGTAACACTGTCTGATTATATCAGTGTAACTGTGTGATCAGTAACACCGTCTGATTATATCAGTGTAACTGTGTGATCGGTAACACCGTCTGATTATATCTGTGTGATCAGTAACACTGTCTGATTATATCAGTGTAACTGTGTGATCAGTAACACCGTCTGATTATATCAGTGTAACTGTGTGATCAGTAACACCGTCTGATTATATCTGTGTGATCAGTAACACCGTCTGATTATATCAGTGTAACTGTGTGATCGGTAACACCGTCTGATTATATCAGTGTAACTGTGTGATCGGTAACACCGTCTGATTATATCAGTGTAACTGTGTGATCGGTAACACCGTCTGATTATATTAGTGTAACTGTGTGATCGGTAACACCGTCTGATTATATTAGTGTAACTGTGTGATCGGTAACACCGTCTGATTATATTAGTGTAACTGTGTGATCGGTAACACCGTCTGATTATATTAGTGTAACTGTGTGATCGGTAACACCGTCTGATTATATCTGTGTGATCGGTAACACCGTCTGATTATATTAGTGTAACTGTGATCGGTAACACCGTCTGATTATGTCAGTGTAACTGTGTGATCAGTAACACCGTCTGATTATATCTGTGTGATCAGTAACACCGTCTGATTATATTAGTGTAACTGTGTGATCGGTAACACCGTCTGATTATGTCAGTGTAACTGTGTGATCAGTAACACCGTCTGATTATATCTGTGTGATCGGCAACACCGTCTGATTATATCTGTGTGATCGGTAACACCGTCTGATTATATCTGTGTAACTCTGTGATCAATAACACCGTCTGATTATATCTGTGTAACTCTGTGATCAATAACACCGTCTGATTATATCTGTGTAACTCTGTGATCAATAACACCGTCTGAATATATCTGTGTGATCGGTAACACCGTCTGATTATATCAGTGTAACTGTGTGATCAATAACACGGTCTGATTATATCTGTGTGATCAGTAACACCGTCTGATTATGTCAGTGTAACTGTGTGATCAGTAACACCGTCTGATTATATTAGTGTAACTGTGTGATCGGCAACACCGTCTGATTATATTAGTGTAACTGTGTGATCGGCAACACCGTCTGATTATATCTGTGTGATCAGTAACACCGTCTGATTATGTCAGTGTAACTGTGTGATCAGTTACACCGTCTGATTATATCAGTGTGATCAGTAACACCGTCTGATTATATCAGTGTAACTGTGTGATCGGTAACACCGTCTGATTATATCAGTGTAACTGTGTGATCGGTAACACCGTCTGATTATATCAGTGTAACTGTGTGATTGGTAACACCTTCTGATTATATCTGTGTGATCGGTAACACCGTCTGATTATATCTGTGTAACCGTGTGATGCTTGTGTGTTTGTTTCCTAGGTGACGGAGTGGTGTTGGACCGAGCGTTCATATGGAACAACGTCCACATTGGTGATAAGGTGACGGTGCGCCAGTCGGTGATCTGTGATGGAGTGGTGGTGAAACCCGGCGTCGCACTCAACCCACAGTGTGTACTCGCCTACAACGTGAGAACACACACACACACACACACACACACACACACACAGTGAGCTCGACCTATTAAAGCTGTCCTGGTGCCCACTCTAGTGGTGGCAGACCCCCAAGCTCGGGAACCTCTGTGCTGTTAGCTCACATGAGAACCGTCTCCTTCTGCCCACGTGCAGGCGGTGGTGGGTCCGGGCGTGTCTCTGCCGGAGGGTACCGTGGTGTCTCTGCATCACCCGGACGAGGAGGACGAAGACGACGATGACGACGAGTTCCTGAGCGACGATAACGAGTCCAGCCTTCATAAAGACAAGACCAAACAGAAAGGTACACACACACACACACACACACACGTATACAACATTGCACATTGTCTGTTATCCTGGTCAGGGTTGCAGTGGGTCTGATTCACTGTGCAGAAGGTAGGAAACATTGCCAGTCCTTCATAGTGCACACACACACACACACTTACAGGGCAATTCCTGGTAGCTCCAACTGGCTTCTTGCTGCTACAACAGCGACTCCTACAGTCTGATCAAGCTGCCTGCACGAGTGGTGGAGGGATCCCGAGAGTGTAGTGTGTTCCTCCACATGTGTTAAAATCCGCCACGATAATCCGCTAGCACACCAGTGCTGGGATTCCGAACTCCTCGATGGTGCCCCCCTAGCGGGCGTAATTGACTATGCAGTAATAAATAAATCATTTCTTTTGTTGATCCTGATCATTTCCTCATGCAGCGTTTAACCCAGCCGAGGTGGGCTCCGAGGGGCGGGGCTACCTGTGGAAGAACAGCAGTGCTGACGACCCTGGCGATGACGAGCTAGTGCAAGGCATCTGGGGTAACGAACGCACGCCTACACACTGACTAACGTCATCGCAGTCTGGAAATAGAAGCACGGGTAGAATTGGGAGTACTTCGGAAAACTGTCGTCACTTAACTAGTGCTGGGCGATTTTCACAATTAATTTGGTTCATTCTAACGAACGTTTTCACACGACGTTAGAAATGTGACGACCGCGATTGCGCAAGTTTGCATACCTTATATTTTAATTAAAATACCAGCATGTCACGAGGCAGAAACTGGAAAAGGAAAAATTGTACCAAAACCAGAGGATAAACAGACAGGCAGAGAGAACCAAAAGGCGCAGGGCGAGAACAGTAAACGGAAGACAACAAAAGTCGTACACGGTAACGGCTAGATTCAGAAATAAGGACCGCTCGGTATGCAAGCAGACACGGTCGGCCAAACTTCACAACGAGACACGAACGGAAGAGTTGAAATAAGATTCATGGAATCGAACACGGCTGAACTGAATCAAAACTCCGGAGACGGTGAGCGTGAGGACCGATCAGGATTGGCTGACCGGGGACATGTGATAGTCACGTGAGAGTCCGTGGGAGCATGGGGATTGTAGTCCATATAGTTAGAAGCAGAACGTACCCCCCCAAGTCCCCCCCCCGGAGTGTAGATACTGATACAGACTCACTTCAGTGGTGGAAACAGTAAACAGGCTCGTGTTCCTTTTAAGAAACCTGTAGAACTGTTTGTGGTTGTGCACTTTTCCTAATGTAAGGAGGTTCTGCTGCACATTATTTAACGTAAGAGTTTGTTTATGAGCTATTCTTAAAAGCTTTAAGTTAACTATTAATTATTGGATAATTATAGGTGGTGCTGTTACTATTTTTGCACTTCTGCAGTCTTTTAAATTAAAATCCAAAAAACGAAGTGTCTTTTTAATGGCAAAAACAAACAAAAAAATCGGAATCGAGAATTGTTAATAAATTATTATACAACAGTTAGTTCCGACCTTACGATCTGATTGGTTGAGAAGCGTTCTAACTTCTCACACCACGACTGTATTACTCCGCTGACGCGTTGCCAGTAACGACAAGCTTCGTGCACACAAGCCGCCGGTTGCTTTGTAGGCCTATTTGTGCTCATACACGTCCAGAAATTGATGACTTTCAGATGACACTCGACCTGCAGCCCGGACTCTGAAGAAGAGTGTGACAGCAAATGCACATCAAATTCTAGGGATGTCCCCATATTATTATTTTTTTTGTTCCCGATCATTAATTTTGATCCCGATCCGATACCGAGTCTCAAACCGGTACTTGTATTTTCTAGATATTGTCTAGATAAGAACTGGATAATACTGTTCACACGGTGCACACTTCAAGTACATTACAGTTATTCACATTAATCCAGTGTACATGTTTAACACCTGAATAGCTCTGCAGTGCTGTAGGGAAAACATTACCTGCATCCAAACTATTGCTTAATGTTCTTTTATTTTTACATAATAAAAGTAAACAAACGTAGTGCAGCATTGACGATGGTTTGATGGACGTTTCTACGCGTAGTGAGTGTGTTTTGACCCTTTGGGGCTTCCATAGTGCATGGAATAGCGTGCTCGGCTAACGCGATGACTCTAGCTGTCCGCTATTCGGTACCGTAACAGAAGAAGTTAATAAAGTGTTAAATGCTCCCGAGAGTTAGTGAATATATCGTGTATTTATTTCTTTATTAAGCGAGTGCGTCACTACCACGCTGGGTTACATAACTAAGCCAATCAGAGCGCTCGATACTGAGATGTCGTTCAGTCTTGTAACTCGTGCTGTACGTTATGCTCCTGAAGTTTTCATACTGGGATTAAAAGTGATTGTTTAGTAAACCGGAGTGATCCTCGACTCACACACCATATAAACAGTAAAATTCTACAGTAATGAACGCAGCTCTGCTCCCACCGCCTGGTGAAGCGCTCACACTGCAGACGTTACACTTCACTGCTGGACTCGTTTCACTTTCCAATCTAAAGTATTTCCACACAGCGGACATGCTGACGTAAAACAAAAGATCGGGATTAGTGAAGCCGATACCGATCAGTTATAAAATGCCTCGATCGGCCCCGATTCCGATCTTTGAGATCAGATCGGGACATCCCTATCAAATTCTGATTCGGTAAACGCTGTTAGGTCGGCTGCAGTGACGGAAGAGCAGCTGAATACGCTGGAATTGGCGAGAAACGAACAGAATACAATGAACGGAGGTGTGCAGATTAACATGTACAAATAACACAATAACTCGAATAAATAACTAAATTCTATCTTTTAATTCTTAATGAATTTTATTTTTAGCTTTTTCTCCTTTTCTTTTCATATTCGCGTATTATTTTTATTCCAAACTAGCGTTACTCTGTAGTGTTGAACTATATGCCTTTCTTAGCCTACTGTGTTGAGGCAGGGTAGGAATTTTTACCGTCGCATAGCAGCAACTCATTCGGTGTGGAACTACTTTTTGGCGGAAGGTATCATCAATATTAAAGCATATTTATTATGAAATTCAGGGCTTCTTTGATTTATTTTTTTTCCTTATTTTGTAAAAACTGTTGTATAAAAGCAATAGAACACTCGAGGTCTTGTGTTATTCGTGATAACACACTCCCTCTCGTGTTCTATTGCTTAAAAAAACAATCGATATTTAATTTTTTTGCAGTATGGCCCAGCACTGTTCTTAACACATGCAGCCTGAACGTCTATTATACAAAGATAAAGTCGTACATCAGTTCTATACAAAATATACTCGTACCCCTTTTCCACCGACGCGGCACGGAGCCCGTTCCGGTTCCCGAACTTGATTTTGAACCGGTTCTGCGTGTTTCCACCGGAAAAAAGAGGTTCCAGACAGTGAACCGCTGATATTTTCAAAGCGCCTTTAAAAAGATGAACTGTGTGATGTGACGAGATAAAAGTGACCCGGACAGAACGGAACACGCTTAACGTGATAAATAAAGCGTGAAGCTTTTTCAGCTCCCCGAGCTGCATAAACACACGTGAAGTAAATCCAGTTACACACAGATACACGTGGTATTTTAGACTGGATCTGATGTTTGTTTCACACAGATGTTTGTTCATGTTGTGGAACTTTAATGATGTTTTATCGCTCGAGTCGAGCGCTGAGCAAATCGGCTATCTGCTCCGAGAGTCGCGGTGAAACCGAAGCGCAAAACTCTTCTCACGTCAATAAAGTAAAGAAAACAACAACTGAGACGAACACGTCACGTCTTCTTATCACCGATTGTTAGATCGATGCTTTACATAAAAACAAACATCTGTAACAGCAGCACAAACGCTCACACATAATCCACACGCTCCGCCATGATATTACTGCTCTTAACTCTTAGTAAGTTACGCCCACCGATGATGACGCTGCTTGGTTCTCAAAAACTGGTGGAAACGCGCGTCGGTTCTCTACAGAACACCGAGGTTCAGAGAAACCCGAACAGAACCGGTTCTAGAACCAGGGTTCTTTTGGTGGAAAAGGGGTATCAGAGTTCTCAGAGCCAAAGACTAAAAGAACCGTCAGAACCGCACGGACTGAGATCTCTCCCGACTCCTGGAATCTCTTCACAATATCATGTACGGTAGATGGTGAAGGACTGAAGACAATCTTCTGTTTACTGTGTTTCGCCAAGCGTCCCAACTTTGTGTGTGTGTGTGTGTTCAGGTTTGGTCCTGAAGCCCGACTCGGACAGCGATACCGACACCGAGCCCAGCGATGGACCAGATTACTCCAGGAGTCCGTCGCCAGAGCATGACGATCTCAGCGGTACTGATACGCTTATCCTTACTACTGTAGACGAGCTGAACGTGCCACGCCCAGCCCACCACGAGTCCATCCAAAAAAAAAACATGTCTGGGGATGAATTGGAACAGCGATCGCAAGGCTGACCTTCTCATCACGTAGGATGGTCACAGATTCCCATGGACACACTCCAAGATCTCGTTAAAAGCATATATTAACGAAGAAGGGGGTCCGTACTAATGCCCCTAAGGTTTAGAATGGGCTGGTGTCTATATACTTTTGGCTACCTGGTGTATGGGATCAGACCTGTTGCGCTCGAACCCGGGTCTCTGCAGCGGTTCCACCTTACACACCGGTGTCCATACTGGTTTGGCCGTGCACGTTAGTGTCAGTAGTGTGTGGATTTAGGACCTAACCCTAACCCTAACCCTAACCCTAACCCTAAACCCTAACCCGGGACTATAGGGAGTTCTGTCTGGATTAATTCAGGTGTGTGTGTGTGTGTGTGTGTGTGTGTCAGTGTTCCAGAACGAGGTGCTGGGTACCCTGCAGAGGGGTCTGGACGAGAACATCGGCTGTGATAACCTGGTCCTGGAGATCAACTCGCTCAAGTAGGTTCTCCTCCGACTCCGGTTCTGTATGTGACGTCAGCCGTCCGTGAGCTGAAGCTGAAGGTTTTTATTTACTGTGAGGGCACAAATTCCCACAGACACAGTCTGAAACCCTCGAGGAGCTTCGGTGTCCTCCCCAGTCACCAGATCTGAATCGAGGCGAGGAACGTATAGAGATATAGGCGCTACGTGTCCATGACACCCTGGTGTTGAGTGATCACCGATGCTGCTGTGTGCAGGTACGCGTATAACGTCTCACTGAAGGAGGTGATGCAGAGCCTCACCAAGGTCGTGTTAGAGTTTCCATTCACTCAGCAAGGTCATCAGATCGGCGCCGCCCAGTACTACTCACTACTGCTGCCTGTAAGTCTCCTCACCCATTCATCCACTCATCCATTCATCCACTCATTCATCCACTCATTCACTCATCCATCCATCCACTCAGCAAGGTCATCAGATCAGCGCCGCCCAGTACTACTCACTACTGCTGCCTGTAAGTCTCCGCATCCATTCATCCACTCATTCATCCATTCATTCATTCACTCACTCACTCATCCATCCATTCACTCAGCAAGGTCATCAGATCAGCGCCGCCCAGTACTACTCACTACTGCTGCCTGTAAGTCTCCTCATCCATTCATCCACTCATCCATTCATCCACTCATTCATCCACTCATTCACTCATCCATCCATCCACTCAGCAAGGTCATCAGATCGGCGCCGCCCAGTACTACTCACTACTGCTGCCTGTAAGTCTCCTCATCCATTCATCCACTCATCCATTCATCCACTCATTCATCCACTCATTCACTCATCCATCCATTCACTCAGCAAGGTCATTAGATCAGCGCCGCCCAGTATTACTCACTACTGCTGCCTGTAAGTCTCCTCATCCATTCATCCACTCATTCATTCATTCATCCATTCACTCACTCATCCATCCATCCATTCACTCAGCAAGGTCATCAGATCAGCGCCGCCCAGTACTACTCACTACTGCTGCCTGTAAGTCTCCTCATCCATTCATCCACTCATTCATCCATTCATTCACTCACTCACTCATCCATCCATTCACTCAGCAAGGTCATTAGATCAGCGCCGCCCAGTATTACTCACTACTGCTGCCTGTAAGTCTCCTCATCCATTCATCCACTCATTCATTCATTCACTCATCCATTCATTCACTCAGTCATCCATCCATTCATTCAGCCGTCCATTCATTTGTACATCCCTTATACATCCATCCATCCATTCACCAATCCATACATTCATCCCTTCATTCACCCATGCACCAGTCTATTAATCTAACATCCATTCATCTTTAATCCATCCATCCATTATTATCTACTCTGGCATCGTCAGCTACCTAAATGCCACTACTGGCCACTTTATTAGGAACACCTGTAGACCTCCGTGTCATGATCCAGTCAGCAGAACATTGCACAGAACCACACAGACATGGACCAAGATCTCAAGAACGTTTCCAACCACGAAGAACGTTGTATCCAGTATTGGTGTGGTGTTCCTAATAAAGTGGCTATAAGTGTACTTGTGTAGTAAGATGTGTGTGTGTGTTTGTGTAGTTGCTGAAGAAGTGGGTTCCAGTCTTCAAGAACTACGTGAAGCGAGCTCAGGATCACATGCACTGTCTGGCCAGCCTGGAGGAAGTGTTCCTGGAACACCAGACACACTGCCCTGCCCTCGCCAAGGTACAGCTACACCTACACCTAGTTCTTCTCAGGTTCTTCTCAGGTTCCTCACAGGTTCTTCTTAGGTTCCTCTCAGGTTTCTCTCAGGTTCTTCTCATGTTCTTCTCAGATTCTTCTCATGTTCCTCTCATGTACCTTTCATGTTCCTCTTAGGTTCTTATGTTCCTCTCAGGTTCCTCTCATGTTCTTTTCATGTTCCTCTCATGTTCTTCTCAGGTTCTTCTCATGTTCTTCTCACGTACTTCTCAGGTTTCTTGCAGGTTCCTCTCATGTTTCTCTCAGGTTCCTCTTAGGTTCTTCTCATGTTTCTCTCAGGTTCCTCTTAGGTTCTTCTCATGTTCTTTTCATGTTCCGTTTTTCATGATAGAACAGCATGTCAGGTTTCTCTCAGGTTCTTCTCATGTTCTTCTCAGATTCTTCTCATGTTCCTCTCATGTACCTTTCATGTTCCTCTTAGGTTCTTATGTTCCTCTCAGGTTCCTCTCATGTTCTTTTCATGTTCCTCTCATGTTCTTCTCAGGTTCTTCTCAGGTTCTTCTCATGTTCTTCTCACGTACTTCTCAGGTTTCTTGCAGGTTCCTCTCATGTTTCTCTCAGGTTCCTCTTAGGTTCCTCTCATGTTTCTCTCAGGTTCCTCTTAGGTTCTTCTCATGTTCTTTTCATGTTCCGTTTTTCATGATAGAACAGCATGTCAGGTTTCTCTCAGGTTCTTCTCAGGTTCCTGTCATGTTCCTCTCATGTTCTCCTGATGTTCCTCTCATGTACTTCAGCATGTCAGGTTTCTCTTAGGTTCTTCTCGTATTCCTCTCTTGTTCCTCTCATGATGCTCTCATGTTACTCAGGTTCTTCTCATATTCCTCTGATGTTCCTCTGATGTTCTTCTGATGTTCTCTGTGCTGCAGGTTCTAATGAGTCTGTACCAGCTGGAGATTTTGGAAGAAGACTCCATCATGAGCTGGTTCTCTCAGACTGCACCTACTGACCAGGGCAAAGCTCTGCGCAAGAACCAGGGGGTCAGTACCTGGGATTTGTTCATCCATCCATCCATCATTCCTATTATTCACTCATTCATTCATCCACCTATTCGTTAGCCATCCATTTATTCCTGTTATTCAATTACGCATGCATTTGTTCATTCATTCATTCATTCATCCACCTGTTCGGTCATCCATCCATTTTTATATTTACTCATCCACTCCATTCATTCATCCACCTTTTCATCATTCATTCATTCATCCATATTGTTCAGCCTTCTCTCAATGTTATTTACCAGTTTGTTCATTCATTCATCCATTCTCCCGTTATTCATTCATTCATTCATACACCTATAATTCATTCATCCATCCATGTCATTACTCATGAATCCATTCATGTTTACTTATCCCTCCATTCCTCCACTCACTCACTCATTCATTCATTCCACCTATTGTTCAGCCATCTATCCATCCATTCCTGTTATTTACTAATTTGTTCATTCATTCATCCATTCATCTATGTTATTCACTCATTCATTCAACCATATATTATTCATCCTTTCATTAATCTCTTACCTATAAATCCATTCATGTTTACTCATCCTTTCATCCCTCCATTTACTCACTCATGTATTCATTCATTCACCTCTTGTTTAGCATTCAATCCATTCCTGTATTCACTTATTCATTCATCCACCTTTTCATCATTTATTCATTCATCCATATTGTTCAGCCATCTCTGTGTTATTTATTAGTTTGTTCATTTATTCATCCATCCACCCATTCCTGTTATTCATTCATTTATTCATCCATCCACCCATTCCTGTTATTCATTCATTTATTCATCCACCCATTCATCCATCCACCCATTCCTGTTATTCATTCATTTATTCATCCACCCATTGTTCATCCATCCACCCATTCCTGTGATTCATTCATTTATTCATCCATCCACCCATTCCTGTTATTCATTCATTTATTCATCCACCTATTGTTCATCCATCCACCCATTCCTGTTATTCATTCATTTATTCATCCACCCATTGTTCATCCATCCACCCATTCCTGTTATTCATTCATTTATTCATCCATCCACCCATTCCTGTGATTCATTCATTTATTCATCCATCCACCCATTCCTGTTATTCATTCATTTATTCATCCACCCATTGTTCATCCATCCACCATTCCTGTTATTCATTCATTTATTCATCCACCCATTGTTCAGCCATTCACCCATTCCTGTTATTCATTCATTTATTCATCCACCCATTGTTCATCCATCCACCCATTCCTGTTATTCATTCATTTATTCATCCACCCATTGTTCATCCATCCACCCATTCCTGTTATTCATTCATTTATTCATCCATCCACCCATTCCTGTTATTCATTCATTTATTCATCCACCCATTGTTCATCCATCCACCCATTCCTGTTATTCATTCATTTATTCATCCACCTATTGTTCATCCATCCACCATTCCTGTTATTCATTCATTTATTCATCCACCCATTGTTCATCCATCCACCCATTCCTGTTATTCATTCATTTATTCATCCATCCACCCATTGTTCATCCATCCACCCATTCCTGTTATTCATTCATTTATTCATCCACCTTTTGTTCAGCCATCCACCCATTCCTGTTATTCATTCATTTATTCATCCACCTTTTGTTCAGCCATTCACCCATTCCTGTTATTCATTCATTTATTCATCCACCCATTGTTCATCCATCCACCCATTCCTGTTATTCATTCATTTATTCATCCACCCATTGTTCATCCATCCACCCATTCCTGTTATTCATTCATTTATTCATCCACCTTTTGTTCATCCATCCACCCATTCCTGTTATTCATTCATTTATTCATCCACCCATTGTTCAGCCATTCACCCATTCCTGTTATTCATTCATTTATTCATCCACCCATTGTTCATCCATCCACCCATTCCTGTTATTCATTCATTTATTCATCCACCCATTGTTCATCCATCCACCCATTCCTGTTATTCATTCATTTATTCATCCACCCATTGTTCATCCATCCACCCATTCCTGTTATTCATTCATTTATTCATCCACCTTTTGTTCATCCATCCACCCATTCCTGTTATTCATTCATTTATTCATCCACCCATTGTTCAGCCATTCACCCATTCCTGTTATTCATTCATTTATTCATCCACCCATTGTTCATCCATCCACCCATTCCTGTTATTCATTCATTTATTCATCCACCCATTGTTCATCCATCCACCCATTCCTGTTATTCATTCATTTATTCATCCACCCATTGTTCATCCATCCACCCATTCCTGTTATTCATTCATTTATTCATCCACCCATTGTTCATCCATCCACCCATTCCTGTTATTCATTCATTTATTCATCCACCTATTGTTCATCCATCCACCCATTCCTGTTATTCATTCATTTATTCATCCACCCATTGTTCATCCATTCACCCATTCCTGTTATTCATTCATTTATTCATCCACCTTTTGTTCATCCATCCACCCATTCCTGTTATTCATTCATTTATTCATCCACCCATTGTTCAGCCATTCACCCATTCCTGTTATTCATTCATTTATTCATCCACCTATTGTTCATCCATCCACCCATTCCTGTTATTCATTCATTTATTCATCCACCCATTGTTCATCCATCCACCCATTCCTGTTATTCATTCATTTATTCATCCACCCATTGTTCAGCCATTCACCCATTCCTGTTATTCATTCATTTATTCATCCACCCATTGTTCATCCATCCACCCATTCCTGTTATTCATTCATTTATTCATCCACCCATTGTTCATCCATCCACCCATTCCTGTTATTCATTCATTTATTCATCCACCCATTGTTCATCCATCCACCCATTCCTGTTATTCATTCATTTATTCATCCACCCATTGTTCATCCATCCACCCATTCCTGTTATTCATTCATTTATTCATCCACCTATTGTTCATCCATCCACCCATTCCTGTTATTCATTCATTTATTCATCCACCCATTGTTCATCCATTCACCCATTCCTGTTATTCATTCATTTATTCATCCACCTTTTGTTCATCCATCCACCCATTCCTGTTATTCATTCATTTATTCATCCACCCATTGTTCAGCCATTCACCCATTCCTGTTATTCATTCATTTATTCATCCACCTATTGTTCATCCATCCACCCATTCCTGTTATTCATTCATTTATTCATCCACCTTTTGTTCATCCATCCACCCATTCCTGTTATTCATTCATTTATTCATCCACCCATTGTTCAGCCATTCACCCATTCCTGTTATTCATTCATTTATTCATCCACCTATTGTTCATCCATCCACCCATTCCTGTTATTCATTCATTTATTCATCCACCCATTGTTCAGCCATTCACCCATTCCTGTTATTCATTCATTTATTCATCCACCTATTGTTCATCCATCCACCCATTCCTGTTATTCATTCATTTATTCATCCACCCATTGTTCATCCATCCACCCATTCCTGTTATTCATTCATTTATTCATCCACCTTTTGTTCATCCATCCACCCATTCCTGTTATTCATTCATTTATTCATCCACCCATTGTTCAGCCATTCACCCATTCCTGTTATTCATTCATTTATTCATCCACCCATTGTTCATCCATCCACCCATTCCTGTTATTCATTCATTTATTCATCCACCTTTTGTTCATCCATCCACCCATTCCTGTTATTCATTCATTTATTCATCCACCCATTGTTCAGCCATTCACCCATTCCTGTTATTCATTCATTTATTCATCCACCTATTGTTCATCCATCCACCCATTCCTGTTATTCATTCATTTATTCATCCACCCATTGTTCAGCCATTCACCCATTCCTGTTATTCATTCATTTATTCATCCACCTATTGTTCATCCATCCACCCATTCCTGTTATTCATTCATTTATTCATCCACCCATTGTTCATCCATCCACCCATTCCTGTTATTCATTCATTTATTCATCCACCTTTTGTTCATCCATCCACCCATTCCTGTTATTCTATCATTGTCATCCACCCATGTTTGTTCTTCACTCATTCATTTATCCCATTCACCTATTCTTCATTCATCCATTTACCTACTGTTCAGCTATCCATCCCTCCACTCACTCACTCACTCACTCACTCACCTATTCTTCATTCATCCATTTACCTACTGTTCAGCTATCCATCCCTCCACTCACTCACTCAATCATTTATCCACCTATTCTTCATCCTTTCATCCATCTTTTTACCCCTTCATCCATTCATGTTTACTAATCCTTTCATCCCCTCACTCATTCATCTCTTTACTGATTGTGTTTGCAGCTCCTGAAGTTCATCCAGTGGTTGGAGGAGGCTGAGGAATCATCAGAGGGAGACGACTGAACGTTACACCCGTGTGTGTGTGTGTGTGTGTGTGTGTGTGTGAGAGAGTGTGTGTGTGTGTGTGTGTGTGTGTGTGCGGACACGTTGCTGACCATCTCCTCATGGACTCGATTAATAATTTAATGAGCGAGGCATCGCTAGCACACTCGTCATGCTAATATTAGCACTTGCTTTGTTGAAGCAGCTGAAGTGTAAGTTATGGTTTCCCTGGACATTCCTACTGAGCCCTGTTACCTGTTCACCTCTCATACCCAGACGGGCGTGGTCTTTATGGGCGGAGCTTGTTGGATGTGGAAATGTAAGATGTGTTTATAAACAGTGAAATGAAAGCAGATCTGGTGTGTGTGTGGTTCTTTATATCAATCATGGAGACCAGTTAAGGTTTGTTTAGGTAAACAAACAAGCTGCTCCAGCAACTGTCTGGTTAATGGGGTGTGGTTACACATGTATACAGTGAAGCTCTTGGACCACCTGACTTTTAGCACACGATCCAGGTCTCATATTTGAAGCACATTCCTGGCTGCTTGGCGTCATCGTCCTGCTGGAAGACCCCTGACCTCTGACGGAGACTCGGCTTTCTGACACTCGACCCTACGCTGCACTTCAGAATGTGTTGGTCTTCAGATTTCATGATGCCATGCAGCAAAGCAACCCCAAAACATTAGTGAGCCTTCAACAATAACGTCATTGCTGGAGGCTCACTAATGTTTTGGGGTTGCTTTGCTGTGCTTTACCAGAAAGTTCTATTGTGGTCACATGTCAACAGACACATTTACGTCTGTGTGGGCGCCCGGTCGGTCGATAACAGATTCTAACTTGCGCTAACGCAACCCGAGTTACCCGAGAATAAACATCAAACCAAAGGGGCAGTTGTAGCTCAGGGGTTAAGGTACTGGACTAGGAATCGTACGGTCCCAGGTTCGAGCAGCACCACCACCATATTGGACCTCCAGCATTTAGTCCACAGGAAGTTTTCAGCTTTGGATTCAGCCAAGTAAAGTAAATAAAGTAATTATTAAAGCTGACATTGATTTGGGTAGGTGATGTTGGAGTCCATGTGAACTATATTTAGGAGAGCGCTGGAGGTCTCAGGACAGGACGAGTGTGAGATGAGCTGTAGTGTCAACATGTGGGTCACGTTACAGTAGAACTAGTGAGTAAAAGATTCACTTATTCACCTCGACAGCACAGGAATCACGTACACACTCATAATAATAATAATCATCATAATCATACACACTGGATCTGACCTGAACTGAGTCTGGATTTATTATTAATCTCATTCTACACACATGGTGAGTAATTTCATATTTTAATATTTATTACACACTGATCTGATCAATCTGATATTAACCTTCCCCACACAGAGAAACATCAATTATACAGATTAATTATGATCTATATTAAAGGTACACTTGTTTACAATAATGTAAATATTATTACATGTATATACTGTAAAAGTTCTGATATTAAATGTTGTTGAACTGTTTGTATATTTGTAATAGTGCAGGTAGAATTATTACTAAAGAAAAATAGAGCAGCAATAATAATAATAAAATAGAAATAAAATAAACAATATAATAACAACAAAATTTATTAATTACAAATGTAATATGGTTATAACAACAATAATATTAATAGAAATATTAGTAATAATAATATTAACTATAATAATACAATAACAATAGAAATAATAAATCAAATAATAAACAATAATAAATATAATAATACAGTAAATATAATATTACTACTATAATAATATCATTTTTTATTAATAATAATAACAAATATAAAAAAGTGATGATAACAAATAAAGTAATAATAATAACAAATATAATAAAAATATAACAAATATAATAATAATAATATAATAATAATAACAAATATAATAATGGTAATAAAATATGATTACAAATATGAAAAAGTAATAGTAATAATAATAATAATAACAACAAATATAATAATAATAACTATAAAAATGTAATAATAATAATAATTATTATTATGTTTCAATTAATCATTGTGACAGGAACATGTTTACATGTTTCCTTTTAACAGCAATCATTCCAAACAGTTTGGGAACTGAGGACAGTTACTGTCTGTGATGAGTTTGGCATGTTCTTTCCTTGTCTGTCTGATATTTCTTTGGCTGTTCTAGTTTCCATCCACCTTCAGAACGGTTCTGTCTCTCAGTAAATAAACATTTACGTGTTGTTCTGATTGTTTGGTCACTTTTGGTCGGTCTGATGGTGGTCTGGATACAGATGGTCAGATTTTGGCAGAGCCTTACACTGCGCTTCAGTATAGCCATGGTTTGATGATTTGAGGATGCCCTTCTTTCCATAAAAGATCTATTTAAATTCTGTTACTCACTTAATTCTTTCAGGTGATGAATTATTTCCCCCTGTCACAATGCTATATGTGACTTGGTTTCCAATATTTTGTCCACATTATTAATTTACACCTTTATCTTTGTTTGTTTGGCTCTTTTAGCCGCTGTGTTGTTCTTCTTTGGTCAGGCGTCCTGCGTTTAGGGTTCGGGGCTTCATCTCATGCATGAGTAGAGGGGCGTGACCCGGCCCGATACACAAACCATGTCTTTATGGACCTCACGTTATTATTGTTATTATTATTGCATTTTTATATTTATTATTATAATTTATTATTATATTTATTACTATTATACATTTTTTAATATTTGTTATTATGTTATTATTATTATTACTTTTATATTTGCTATTATTTTATTATATGTATTATTATTATTAGATTTTTTATATTTGTTATATTTTATTATGTTGTTGTTATTATTATTATTATTATTATTGCTATTATTACATTTTTTATATTTGCTATTAATTTATTATTATATTTATTATTATTATTACATATTTTATATTTGTTATTATATTTTATTTTTATATTTATTATTAATTATTGTTACACTTTTTATATTTATGATATTTAATTTTTTTATGTATTATTATTAGATTTTTTTATTTGTTATTATATTTCATTATTATATTCATTATTAATATTACTATTATTATTATAAATTTTTTATATTTGTTATTATTTTATTCGTATATTTATTAATATTTTACTGTTGCTACTATTAAAAAAATAAAAGTAATAACTAATTATATTTTATAGTTTATATAATTATAAGTAGGGCTGTCGTTAATCGCGTAAATTAACGCGATTAACGCGTTAAAATTTTAATCGCGATTAAAAAAATGAATCAAGATTAAAAAATTTTATCTAACTATTTTTATTTGGCATATACATGTGTGTCTGTGGTAATTATCTGTATTTCAGATGAATTAGGATGTAAAGCGCATGAACTGTCCGATGATAAACTACTTTTAGCGGTTTTCACTTTTTTTACGTGTTGATGAAACGATGAATGAAACCACGCAAGCTTTGTAACGAGTATTTCCATTGGCTGCTAGAGCTGTCCATCAAAACCGTGTAGCTCCGCCTCCTCCCCCTCCGGTAAGAAGTGAAACTCTGTGTGATGTTTCATCTCTACAGTTTATTCAGGTTATTCTATCACATGGTTATAAACATGATTTATATTTGTGATGTTTCATCTCTACAGTTTATTCAGGTTATTCTATCACATGGTTATAATCATGATTTATGTTTGTGATGTTTCATCTCTACAGTTTATTCAGGTTATTCTATCACATGGTTATAAACATGATTTATGTTTGTGATGTTTCATCTCTACAGTTTATTCAGGTTATTCTATCACATGGTTATAATCATGATTTATGTTTGTGATGTTTCATCTCTACAGTTTATTCAGGTTATTCTATCACATGGTTATAATCATGATTTATGTTTGTGATGTTTCATCTCTACAGTTTATTCAGGTTATTCTATCACATGGTTATAATCATGATTTATGTTTGTGATGTTTCATCTCTACAGTTTATTCAGGTTATTCTATCACATGGTTATAATCATGATTTATATTTGTGATGTTTGTAGTTTTCTAAAAACACATTCGTATCTGATATTTATATGGACTAAGCGTTTACATGGACTGTATTAATTAACACTTTTTTATAGCTACAGTCAATTACTTATAGATAATGTCTGCTAACTTGACTGTTTCAGGTATTTATAGGTGTTTAAATGGTAATGTAGAACAGTATTTCCCAGTATTCTTTCTGCACAAACAGTATTAAAGGGTTTTCTTAATAGATCTATGAAATAATCATATCTGTGTTTTGATGCTTTATTGATGCCTTATATTAGATCAAAACATTATGATTGGTGCACCTGTTTTCAGTGTCAGGGTCATGAACAGGAAAAGATCCTCACTTTTGTCAGATAATGTGCTTTCTACAATGAATTTAGATTTAATAATTCTATCATATTTTATGAATGTTTTATTGGTAAACACGTTCTTGCAATAACAATGTGCATAACTGTTCAAATTTTGCTTAATTATTAGTTTGCGATTAATTGAGATGAATACATATATATTAGGGCTGTCACACGATGAAAAATTTTAATAGAGATTAATCTAGATTAATTTTGTTCTTTAATCGTGATTAATCTCGATTAAAATTTTTAATCGTGTGACAGCCCTAAATATAAGTTTATATAATTATATTATTATTATTATATTATTATTAGTAGTAGTAGTATTATATTTACTATATTTTTTATTATATTTACTTTTTTTTTTTTTATTATTATATTTACTATATTTATTATTATATTTACTATATTTATTATTATTATATTTACTATATTTTTTATTATATTAACTATATTTATTATTATTATATTTACTATATTTATTATTATATTAATTATATTTATTATTATTATATTTACTATATTTATTATTATTATATTTGTCATGTGACTTGGTTTCTGATATTTTGGCCTCTTTATTTATTTACACACTTCTCCCCTGTTTGTTGTTCCTCTGTGCTCAGACGTCCTGCACTTGGGTTCGTTTTAAGTTCTTGCAGGTACGAAGCTTCACCTCAGGCTCCAGTAGAGGGGCGTGACCCGCCCAGATACACAAACCACGTCTTTATGGACCTCACATTGTGCACAGGGAACAGGAAGGGGGCGTCCCTAAATTATTTCATACACTTTACTGTATGTGTGTGTGTGTGTGTGTGTGTGTGTGTGTGTGTGTGTGTGTGTGTGTGTGTGTGTGTGTGTGTGTGTGTGTGTGTGTGTGTGTGTGTGTGTGTGTGTGTGTGTGTGTGTGTGTGTGTGTGTGTGTGTGTGTGTGTGTGTGTGTGTGTGTGTGTGTGTGTGTGTGTGTGTGTGTGTGTGTGTGTGTGTGTGTGTGTGTGTGTGTTTCAGGATGACGCCGGCCCCCCGTCTCTGGTTGATGTGTCATTGATGAGTGTGTGCTGTAACCTGGAGGTTCTGTGTAGTGAATGTGATGACGGGTCACTGCAGTTACCATCATGTCCACTGTTCCCGCCGGGACTCGCCGACCTCCTGCTGCGCACCATGACCGACCGCGGTGAGTAAACACTGCTCTGGGTGAAAGGGCGTGGCTAAAGGGCGTGGCTAGGCTGATGTAGGATGAGAATAAGGCTGAAAGTTCTAGCTGAAACAATCACACAGAGGTCACTCTATTTTAGAACGTCCGTCAAGCTTACGGTCAGGCGTCCACATACTTTTGGCCATATGATCTGCTTAACCTCTAAACTAGAACTTCTTCTTTCCTCGTGACAGGAACACTGAACGACAGGAACGTCGGTATCTTCCGAAACGTCGAGCTCTTGCGCCTAAGTCGGGCGTACGTCCGCTCCTCTGGTCTGACCGCGGCTTCCTTCCGTCGGTTCCTCTGCTCTCACCACCTCAAGGAACTTGATGCTTCTCATCTCTGTGGAAACATCAGCGTTTCGGACGTCGTTAACGCTCTGATGTCCAATCAGAAGAGCCGTGAAGGTCTGCAGAGGCTGAGCGTGAGCGGGGTGAGGAGCTTTGGAGATCCTTCAGTCCGATTCAGCACATTACAGAGTCTGAGGAGCCTGTCGGTGGCGTGGACGTCTCTGGACGACTCGGGGCTGGAGGACATCTGCTCGCTCCAGCACCTGGAAAAGCTGGACGTCTCTGGAACGAACGTCACTGACCTCACAGCGCTGAGGAGGCTCCGGTCGACCCTGCGCTCTCTCACCGTCCACGCCCTGCACCGGCTCACCATGAGCGCCGACGGTTTGGTTTCTGTCCTCTCTGAGATGAAGAACCTCACACAGCTTGACGTCTCCAATGATCGCTTAAAGGAAGATGAAGATCTTCGTATCGCAAAGCTCTTGCGAAAACCGAGGATCCTTCCGGCGCTGGTGGCCCTGGATGTGTCGGGGTGGAGGGGCGTTAGTGAGGCGGATCTGAAGACCTTCGTGGAGGAACGACAAGGGATGAGGTTCGTTGGTCTGCTAGCTACTGGAGCAGGAAGATGTGAAGTTCTCTCTGGAGGAGAACATCTACAGGTAAAGGACGCTCTCAACTCAAGATCAAGAAGAAGTCCTGACTAACACCTGGTATTGTGGAACAGTGTTCCTGTAGAACCCTTGACGATGTTCTGACTGTAGGTTTGTGTGCAGGTAGCAGGAGAGCTGAACCTCACACAGCTGGCTGAAGCTCTGAGGAGATACAGGGAGCGGAGGAGCTTCCTGCAGGAGGCGCTGCTCCACCTCTACAACCTCAGCAATGAACCGGACGTCAGGTCTCAACCTCAGATCCTGAAGGTACGACGGCTACCTCAACCATCCATCATGCTTCTTATTATTTCAAACCTATGTAAGTGTGTGTGTGTGTGTGTGTGTGTGTGTGTGTAGCTGGTGTGTTCAGGAATGAAAACACACCCCGAGTGTAGCGCAGTACAGGTGACTGGATCCATGTGTCTGTACAACCTCACCAGTTTGGATCTGGCAGAGCAGATGCCCCTCGGCCTGATGGGAAATGTAGTGCGGCATGTACTCACAACCATGAGGAACTTTCCTGACCATAAAGAGGTACACACACACACACACACACACACACACACACACACACACACACACACACACACACACGTGTTGTGTGATGGTTAGCTGTACACCGAGTGTGTTACTGAGTGTATTTGTGTGTAGATCCAGAAGATCTGCCTGATGATTCTGTGTAATGATCACGTCCTCCACAACGTTCCCTTCAACAGGTACTAACAGTTTTAACTAGCAGTGTAACAAACTGATTGTTTTAACTAGCAGTGTAAAAAAGTCAATGTAACACACTGATATAATAACTAGTGGTATAACCGATGGGTGGTTTTAACTAGCAGTGTAACAAACTGATGGGATGTTTTACTAGTAGTGTATCAAACTGATGGTTTTTTTTTTATTAGCAGTGTAACAAACTGATGGGTGGTTTTAACTAGCAGTGTAACACTAATGGGTTGTTTTACTAGTAGTGTATCAAACTGATGGGGTGTTTTACTAGCAGTGTAACAAACTGATGGGTTGTTTTACTAGTAGTGTATCAAACTCATGGTTTTTTTTTACTAGCAGTGTATCAAACTGATGCTTTTTTTACTAGCAGTGTATCAAACTGATGTTTTATTTTACTGGCAGTGTAACAAACTGATGGGTTGTTTTTACTAGCAATATAACTTATGGGTTGTTTTAACTAGCATTTGTAACTGATGGGTTGTCTTTGTGAGTCACGTGACCAGCGGTGATGTTTATTAAACCTGGTTAGTTAATGTGGTGTTTATTATTTACTGGTTAGTTAATCTGTGTATAAATGAATGCAGTGTTTATTATTTACTGGTTAGTTAAGGTGGTGTTTATTAAACCTGTTTAGTTAAGGTGGTGTTTATTATTTACTGGTTAGTTAATGTGGTGTTTATTATTTACTGATTAGTTAAGGTGGTGTTTATTAAACCTAGTTAGTTAATGTGGTGTTTATTAAACCTGGTTAGTTAATGTGGTGTTTATTATTCACTGGTTAGTTAATGTGGTGTTTATTATTTACTGGTTAGTTAATGTGGTGTTTATTATTTACTGATTAGTTAAGGTGGTGTTTATTAAACCTGGTTAGTTAATGTGGTGTTTATTATTCACTGGTTAGTTAATGTGGTGTTTATTATTTACTGGTTAGTTAAGGTGGTGTTTATTAAACCTGGTTAGTTAATGTGGTGTTTATTAAACCTGGTTAGTTAAGGTAGTGTTTATTATTCACTGGTTAGTTAATGTGGTGTTTATTATTTACTGGTTAGTTAAGGTGGTGTTTATTAAACCTGGTTAGTTAATGTGGTGTTTATTATTCACTGGTTAGTTAATGTGGTGTTTATTATTTACTGGTTAGTTAAGGTGGTGTTTATTAAACCTGGTTAGTTAATGTGGTGTTTATTAAACCTGGTTAGTTAAGGTGGTGTTTATTATTCACTGGTTAGTTAATGTGGTGTTTATTAAACCTGGTTAGTTAAGGTGGTGTTTATTATTTACTGGTTAGTTAATGTGGTGTTTATTATTTACTGGTTAGTTAAGGTGGTGTTTATTATTTACTGGTTAGTTAAGGTGGTGTTTATTAAATCAGGTTAGTTAATGTGGTGTTTATTAAACCTGGTTAGTTAAGGTGGTGTTTTGATGCTGCAGGTATGAAGCAGTGAAGCAGGTGATGAAGCGAGTGAGCTGTAATGAAGATGAATTTCTACAGACGCTGTGTATTTCTATTCTATTTCTACTGCTGTCCCAGGTGTGTGTGTGTGTGTGTGTGTGTGTGTGAGAGAGAGAGAGTAAATGAATGATTGAGTGATATCCTTGCACTGTGACCCTGATCAGGATGAAGTGGTTATTATTGATGAATGAGTGAATGAGCTGCAGTAACGTGTGTTTGTGATTGGTTGTGTAGCTGAGTGAGGATGAGATGAAGCAGTTGGGAGCTGAAGAGGTCATCATCAAGGTCAGAACATTTACATCTAGTAAGTGACTTGTGACCTTTTACTGTACATAAACACAAGTGTGTGTGTGTGTGTGTTTGTGTGTGTGTTTGTGTGTGTGTTTGTGTGTGTGTGTTTGTGTGCAGCAGTTACTGTGTGTGGTGCAGCAGAAGGCGTCGGTCGGAGTGTGTGACACCTCACTGGAGTTCACGCTGAGCGCTCTGTGGAGTCTCACTGATAACACACACTCCGCCTGTACACACTTCCTACAGTGTGAGGGTCTGGAGCTGTATACCGAACTACTGGAGGTACACACACACACACACACACACACACACACACACACACTCCGCCTGTACACACTTCCTACAGTGTGAGGGTCTGGAGCTGTACACCGAACTACTGGAGGTACACACACACACACACACACACATACTTGTCCAAGTCTAGTCCGGGGACTACATGCTGGATCCTGCAATCTGGGGACCCACCTTTCTAAAGGCTTTAGGAGCAAACGAATTCATGATTCATGTTTTAACGGAAGCTGTAATAACGGCGGGCACTTCAAATTACAGGAAATATGTTAATAAAGCAATGTGACATTTTCCCACATTCTGGGGACAATTTCTGGTAGACCAAACTTGTAAGGACCAGCAGATACACACACACAACTTTTTGGTTTTTCTACATTGTAGGTACTTGTGAACAATCTGGGGACTAATTTTACAAACAATTGGGAAGCTCAAAAAATGTGTATTTAAATGATAAGATAAATGATTAACTCACATAAACAACAACAGTCCTTATTTATTTCTTATTTTTAACAGTTGTTGCCATTAGCAATGCAGTATTTTTCCACATATCATAAGTACTTCCGTTTCAGTGCAATTATTAAAACTTAAAAGTTTCAGTCACATAAAAAATGTTAAATGTACATTATAGTGGTACAATAAAATTAAATTAATGGTCATTTTATAAAAAAAAAATTGCCACCGATGTGTGTGTATAAAACAAAATAAAACCATGCAAATATTTTCTGAATTACATCTTCCTTTTGAGAGCAGTTGTTTATAAAGAACTTAGACAACCAATCCCAGTCTTTCAATGCAACAGGTTCAGCTTGTATGCAAGCCTCACAATGGCTTTTTCCTGGTACTGTGCAAGTTTTGATGAACCTGGACAGATGCTTTTCAACTTCGTTTACTTCACTGGTCTCCCTTGTTTTTTTCTTAACCTCCTTTTTTTCTTAACACCTGAATAAATACAGGACAACATTAGTTAAAACATACAAAGTATTTTCATGTGTTGCCATCATTTATATAAATCAGACAATACTTTTGGAAAGTGATGTGGTGCTTGTTGGTTCCATTGCTTGCTCAGCTGGGGTATAATAATAATTATATTAATAATAGTAATAATAATAATAATAATAATAATAATAAAACCTTGTATAACCATGGGGTTACTCAGATATTGCTGGTGGTTGCAGTGGTATGCCAGGTGGTTATGCGAGTGGTTGGTAGGTGCTAGTTTGTTTGTTTATTGGGATTTTAACGTCATGTTTCACACTTTGGTTACATTCATGACAGGAACGGTCGTTACTCATTACACACAAGATTCATCACTTCTCAAGGTTATATCAAACACAGTCATGGACAATTTAGTATCTCCAGTTCACCTCACTTGCATGTCTTTGGACTGTGGGAGGAAACCGGAGCACCCGGAGGAAACCCACGCAGGCACGGGGAGAACATGCAAACTCCACACAGAAAGGACCCGGACCGGCCCCACCTGGGGACCGAACCCAGGACCTTCTTGCTGTGAGGCGACAGTGCTACCCACTTAGCCACCGTGTCGCCCAGGTGCTAGGTTGTAATTAACTGGTCCAGTGTTGTTTCAGAGGGTTACTAGAGTATTAATAAATGGTTGCTGTGGTGCGATTTTGGACTACAAAGGAGAAGGTTGGCAAAGTTGGTACATTAGGTGCAAATGTACACCCACCAATAAATGCATGAGAAATCTTAAACATTTTTCTCCATTTATTAAACTCTGCCATAATTTTACTCTACTAGAAATACATGAAAAGCAAGGACTAAAGGTTCCAGTTCTTTTATGGTGCAGCCAAATATAGATATTCTTGTGAAAAAAAAAAAAGAAAAGTGTACAATTCCATCCAAAAACATTTACATGTTTGCACGTCCTGCAGCACTATCACACCTAGGGGAAATTTGCAACAGAATGTGGAGCATGGTTTTGGAAATGACATTTGTGTGTTTTAATATGCTTTTTGTATCATAATTATGTTTCCATCTAAAAGGTCTACTGATAAATTTGTATGTTAACTACACAATCAATCTTACATCAATGTAAAAGTTGAAACTGTCAGTCACAATGGAAACTGACAGCTGGGGGTAAGTACTTTGCAAAGACTCATTAGGTTTGTTTGTGTATTAAAATTATAACGTCATGTTTTACACTTTGGTTACATTCATGACAGCAACGGTAGTTACTCATTACACAAGATTCATCAGTTCACAAGGTTATATCGAACACATGGACAATTCAGTGTCTCCAATTCACCTCACTTGTATGTCTTTGGACTGTGGGAGGAAACCAGAGCACCCGGAGGAAACCCACACAGACACGGGGAGAACATGCAAACTCCACACAGAAAGAACTTGGACCGGCCCAACCTGGGGATCGAACCCAGGACCTTCTTGCTGTGAGGCGACAGTGCTACCCACTTAGCCTCCGTGCCCATTAGGTATGTAACATTAAGTAGTAAATCATTCATTAGATTTCTAGTTGCCTACAAGTAATACAGGAACTTTACTCAACTTACCATTTGAGTCAGTCAATTTCATCCAGGTTTTTTCCACTGAACTCCCCAAGTCTTTCAGTCTCTAATGCCATCAAAATCTCGCTCATCTTAGCCAGCTGGAGAGCGCCCTCAGGAAGTCGGTAATATTGTCTATGTACCCTAACATCATACCCTAAAAAGTCAGCCAGCTGATCCAATTCTGTATAATTGAGGTTCAGAACTTGAACAGTGTTTCTATGTTTTTGTGAAGTTTTGTCGATGAAAGTGCCTTTGGATTCTTTGCTCCACATTCTGTTGCAAATTCACAAAGGCAATCGGATCTACTTTATTGTGATAGTGCTGCAGGACGTGCAAACATGTAAATGTTTTCAGATGGAATTGTACACGCTTCTCTTTTTTCCACAAGAAGATCCATATTTTTCTGCATCATGGGTGTTAAAAGAACTGGAACATTTTGTCCTCGCTTTCCACGTACTTCCAGTCGAGTAAAATAATGGCAGTTTCTTTTCAAGCTCTGAAAGTGCAAGAGCATCATCTACATGCAAGTCATCGGAGTTTCTGTTGGTAAATGATGCTTAAGGCATTTTTGTTAAAGGAACAGCCTAGACAATGGTGAAAGGATGTCCTTTACTCTTTTCTATTCCTAAGGTGCTCTAGCAAGATTTTTCTTTCTGTTGAACCTTTTGGAAAACTCAAAGCTTTTGCAACTTCAGACTCGTTGCTATGAACCTGCTCTAAATGTCTTGCCATTTTTGATAGTGGTTTGCTGCAAAACAAACAGTACAGTTTCTTGTCATACACTCCTACTTCACTGGTTGACCGTGAAACTCCTTTGAACAAAACTGAGCCTGACTGGTCAGGTACAGCTTCATTGGAATCCACAGCACAAGACTGACCATCCATAAGACTGAGTGAAGGACATCCTTTCACCATTGTCTTGGCTGTTCCTTCAACCTCAGAGCTAGTATGACTGCAGGCACTTTCATCGGAGCTGCTAAAGGCATTTTTGAAACCTCACCCTATCTTCTGCGATTGACAAGGACGGTCCGAGCCAGGGTAATTTTTGCAAGAAGTGTCCAGTTCTTGGAGGAAGCATCAACTGATAGTTGGTAAAAGTATTCTTCTTGCTTGTGATCAAGATACAAGTGTAGTATTTTTACATCTTTAGTAAAAGGTAGAACAAGTGGTGCATTCCACTTAACTTCTCTCTGTGTCCGGAAAGCATGTGATGATATCATTTCACTCCATCTTGCCACATACATATCTGAAAAGTTCTGCACTTTTTCACTGTCCCGATCCATCATTGCTTGAAATTAGACTAAAGAAGCAATCTTCTTGATAAGGTACGCAGCCTTGATGTCTGCTCCATCAGTATGTTCCCGAGTCTTCATATAGTAGCTCAGATGAAAGTGCCTGCAGTCATACTAGCTCTGAGGTTAAAGGAACAGCCAAGACAATGGTGAAAGGATGTCCTTCACTCAGTCCTGTGGATGGTCAGTCCTGTGCTGTGGATGCCAATGAATCTGAAGCTGTACCTGACCAGTCAAGCTTGATTTTGGTCAAAGGAGTTTCACGGTCAACCAGTGAAGTAGGAGTGTATGACAAGAAACTGTACTGTTTGTTTTGCAGCAAACCACTATCAAAAATGGCAAGACATTTAGAGCAGGTTCATAGCAACGAGTCTGAAGTTGCAAAAGCTTTGAGTTTTCCAAAAGGTTCAACAGAAAGAAAAATCTTGCAAGAGCACCTTAGGAATAAAGGGAATTTTGCACATAATGCTGAGGTTGTAGTTAATTGCTACAATGAACAATCTTCTTCTTTTACACTGTCCCGATCCATCATCGCTTGAAACGAGACTAAAGAAACAATCTTCTGTAAGCTATGACCCAGCTTCAGTGCAAAGGATGGTCGTTGAAATGTGTACTTTTCTTCATCATAACCACTGGCTTTTCTGACAGCAGTGATGACATGCATAAAGTTAGCTGGGTCAACAAAATCCTCAATTTTACACAAAAGAGTAACTTCTCTTGCTGCAATTAACAATCTTTCAACTTCTCTTATTTTCTGTCAAATATATTCATGTTTGCCAATATCTGAGCCCACTCAGATTTGTAAAAATGCTCTCCTAATATTGTAATGTACAAGTCTGACTTGATGGCAACTGCCACCTTGTCATAGGTCATATTCCAGGAGGTGTAGGTCCCATATATGCACTTTGTGAAAACACCCTGTTCTTTCCTGGTTCGGGATTAAAATGATCATTTTTGCCCAGCTTACAAAGTTTTAGATGACACCAGAGAAACTTTATAGCAAAAAGTGCTTGACATTTGCAGCAATGTATAAAATCATTGGAATCACAATCTTTTTCGGGCTTCTTACAAGATACAAGGTCACCTTTTCCAGACTGTACAACCTCAGCATTATGTGCAAAATTCCCTTTATTCCTAAGGTGCTCTTGCAAGATTTTTCTTTCTGTTGAACCTTTTGGAAAACTCAAAGCTTTTGCAACTTCAGACTCGTTGCTATGAACCTGCTCTAAATGTCTTGCCATTTTTGATAGTGGTTTGCTGCAAAACAAACAGTACTGTTTCTTGTCATACACTCCTACTTCACTGGTTGACCGTGAAACTCCTTTGACCAAAACCGAGCTTGACTGGTCAGGTACAGCTTCAGATTCATTGGCATCCACAGCACAGGACTGACCATCCACAGGACTGAGTGAAGGACATCCTTTCACCATTGTCTTGGCTGTTCCTTTAACCTCAGAGCTAGTGTGACTGCAGGCACTTTCATCTGAGCTACTATATGAAGACTCGGGAACATACTGATGGAGCAGACATCAAGGAAATACGTGGAAAGCGAGGACGAAATTTTTAACACCCATGATGCAGAAAAATATGGATCTTCTTGTGGAAAAAAGAGAAGCGTGTACAATTCCATCTGAAAACATTTACATGTTTGCACGTCCTGCAGCACTATCACACGTAAGGAGATCTGATTGCCTTTGGATCCCCTCATACTACATGAAGACTCAGGAACTTCGTCTTCACTGCATTCCACACTACTGATGGCGCAGACATCAAGGCTGCGTACCTTATCAAGCTATAAAAGACAAAAATATTTTAAATGTAAACACTTGAATGTAAAGGATCACTACAGTAAATTTATAATCAGAAAAATGACAATTGATCTAACCTGAAAAGTGCTCATTTCCACTTGTGATTCATGCATATCATACTGGTCACCAGCAAAGATTTCATCTGGCACCTGTTGAGTCCCAGATAAAAAATAACCAAATGCAATAATGAAGATATGAACTTCAAAATATTTCATATTTTAAATCCACTAGTGAAAAAAGTAGGCTTGTAGGCTTATTGGGCCAACCAAGCAATTATGGGACATACAGTGGAAAGCATCTACAAACATACATATAATGGCAAGTTTTTGGGATGTAAAAATATTAGACCATCATTTCAGAACTCTCATTTAATGTGACCTACAACCCCAAATCAGAAAAAGTTGGGACAGCATGGAAAATGAAAATAAAATACATTGACTGACTTTTTTGAACAGTAATGCGAGATGGAGCTTATATAATTAAACAAAAAACTGAAAAAAATGACTTTTAAACACAACTTGCAAAATGTAATAAACAAATATCCGGTGCACCACATCCGCTGTAATGATTAGACCATCATTAGAGGACATTGAAGTATTATTTAAACTTCAGACATTAGCTTGGTTTGCTCTTGATTGTTGAAGCGAGTGTTATCACCATGGTGAGATCTAAAGAGCTCTCTGAGGCCTCCAGAAAGAAGGTTGTAGATGCATAGGAGTCTGGGAAGGGATTTAAAACGATCTCAAAACCTCATTTACAAGTGAAGAACAAAGCCCGGATCTTAATCCTATTGAGATGCTGTGGGATGGTCTAATCAAACCCGGCTCTGTACTGCGCATTCTCCGAGCCACTGGTCTCACTTGATCCTCCACCCAGGACTAGAGGAAGACGAGCATCAAGGCTCTTCTCTGTACTGTCACCCAAGTGGTGGAATGAACTTCCTCTATCTGTCCGAACATCTGAGTCTCTTGCTGTCTTTAAAAAATGATTAAAAACCGTCATCACATCTTTACTAAACTCTTAATCTGACTTGTACTTACTTACCAATGCTCTCATTCATTTCTTAAAAAAAATATTTTGGTTTTAACAGGGCTTTAGCAGATGTGTTGTTGTACTGTTGTTTTACTTAAACTAGAGTAAGGTAATGTTTACTATGGAAACACTTCTGTAAGTCGCTCTGGATAAGAGCGTCTGCTAAATGCCAAAAATTTAAATGACTTGAAATCAGCTGTGCATGCAAAAAAAACCTCAAACCTCACACAGCTGAAGAAATTCTGCATGGAGGGAAAAACTTCCTCCCAGTCGATGTCAGAGACGGTAGATGGTTATAGGAAACATCTAATTGAGATTATTTCCAGAGGAAATACCAGCTATTACAACATAGTGTGTCTTAACTTTTTCCTCACAATCAATTTTCATTTTTGTTCATTACATTTTACAAAATAAGCTCCATCTCTCAATACTGTTCAAATGAAGCTCAAAGGTCCATTTGTTTAAATATGTCAAAAAGACAAAAGTTGTTACGAGGTGTCCTAACTTTTTCACATGACTTATGTACAGTGGTGTTCAAAAAAAATAGCAGTGATTTAAAAAAAGTGAATAAAGCACAAAATCATTATAATAACTTTTATTTCCATAAATGCAAATGCACTGTTCTTGCTGGTAAATTGGCTTCACTTATCTGTACTCACTGGTAACAGATTTCCCTTGATCTTTCTGGAGGTGATCATTGGCTGAGTATTTGCCATTCTGGCTATTCTTCAATCCATTCTAACAGTAGTTCCACGCTTCCTTCTGCATCTTTCAGGTTTTGGTTTTCACTTCAAGGCATTTGAGATCATTTTAGCTGAGCAGCCGATAATTTGCTGCACTTCTCTGTATGTTTTTTCCCTCTACAATCAACTTTTTAATCAAAGTACGCTGTTCATCAGAACAATGTCTGGAACAACCCATTTTACCCAGTATTTCAGAAGGAAATGTGCTATGACCAACATCTGCAACATTTTTTAAATAAAAACAGAGATTCGGTGAATCGCCTGTAAACATCGCGCTGTAAACACCTATACTGAGATATATAAGTTAGATTTCTCACACTGTACATGAGTTACAGGTTTAAAATCCTTTAAATCCACCAGATTTCTTCTTAAACTGTCTGTTACAGAAGCGCAGCGATTTAAAGAACTTTCCGGACATTTAAAAACGTAACACCTGAAACCATATAGACCAAACACATGAATAAAAGAATTATAAATGCATACTTACGTGTAGAATTTTCCGTGCCAGATGAAGTCGAACATAAATCCTTTGTTGTGGTA